>NC_056726.1:1006615665-1006665665 GCF_019279795.1 Protopterus annectens
ATAACACTTGCAGAAGTGATCAAAAGGGACTTCATTCCTTCTGCAAGTGTTAAGTCCATGCAATCATGCAAGATTGTGCACAGTGGAGATTGGGGAATTTGCCCTTTCCCCACTGTAGAGTGATCTTAGAGTTGGTATATATATAATTAGCAGGGTATGTGAGGGGGTTGTGGGGGGCTTGCCCTCCTTCAAAAAACATATGTGTTTTTGTTAAATAAAAACAAATGATAACAACACAGGAGGCTCAGATGCAAAAGTTTACTGGTGTACACCAGGAGGCAAAAAACCATACAAGTACAGAGTTTTGTCTGACATGATGCAGGAAATACACAATTTTATATAGTCTTTCATTCAAGCTGTGCCCACCTTACTGACGTGGTTAGTCACAGGGCACCTACATCACTATGGTCTACAATATTCTATTCATAAGAAAAAGCTGATGTTATACATTTTAAAAGTTTTCCCATGGGAATAATACAGCCTTGCAAAGCAACTGGTTCATTATAATGTCTTTCTGTAAATGTTACTCTTTCAAGGTCTCAGGCTTGCTTGAATACAATAGTTGGTTCAGTCTTCTTTGTTCTTCTTGCAACTTTACTTTAGCAGCTGTGTCTTATCTGTGATACATTCACAAGGTCAATTATCTCAGAGGAAGGAATGAATATTCAATGCTTTATACATTTAATTTTCCTGACCCAGCAGATAATCATTAGTGAAAAACATAAGCTTGCTGAGCTGGCTACTGCCAGGGTCAGAGTTCAAATACACTGCAGCTCCAAAGCTTCAAGCAATTACATGTAAAATCATTCTTATTGCCATATTGTAAATAGAATAAAATGCATTATATACTATTTGCTTTTAGACTAGCAGTTTATACATGTTCAAATACATATTTTTCTAACAGTTTTGTTGTTTCATTGTTTTGGCTTTCTGGATTGATTGTTAGTCATTCGACGTTTGTGTACTTTGATGTTTTGAAGTGCACCCATTGATTGATATATATGAAGTATGTATTTGGGTTACCTTCAATTTGTTGAATAGTCACTTTATCAATAGCTTAGAATGCTGGGAAAAGTGGCCAAACATTTTTTGTTGAATTATGTTGAAACTGGTATGATTCAATGTGTCTGTGGAAAGGATTTTCGTTGTTTTTCTCATGTCTGCATTATCTTCCTCTAGGCACCCTGGTTTTCTTTCTTTGACTGGCTACACTAAAACTGATTATGTATTTTCTATATGTGTGTATATATAGATAGATAGGTAAATAGATTTTTAGCATTGTATATGTTTCAAGGAGTAGTATCATTAAATAGATAAGGTTTATTTTAGTGACAGTGACAACAAAAAAAAGTTTCCTTGGAGCATAATAAGGGAAGTGGCAAACTAAAACCAAGTTCATTTATACATTCTTTTTATAATACACTGTTGTGGCACTTCTTCAAACAGGGCTTCTCGGTGAAAAACAGAATATTACAATTCACAGTTTCAGTATTCCTTTGTATAGAGGTTTTAAAGCAAAACAACAGTTAAGTCCCAAAAACCGTCAACAGGATTTATCACACAGCGAGGATAAATTTCACTAACTCACCAACTGCTTCTTTTTGCTTTTCAGTGTTCATGAAAACCTTCTACACTTCATATCCCGAGGCATCTTCCATACCGGTTAAGCAATGTACTATATAATGTAATGTAATCTTCTGTTTGACTCAGGATTTAGGATTCTGATCTCTGCCTTGGGTACTGGCCAGTATATGCACATAACTGATTCTGCCCTTCATTGGATGCTATGGAGCTTGGTCTGTTTTTGGTTACCCTGCCTTCTTTAAAGTTCTCTTTCATGCAAGTATGCATGCATGTGTGTGTGTGTGTGTGTGTGTGTGTGTGTGTGTGTGTGTGTGTGTGTGTGTGTGTGTGTCTAAAAGAAAGAATAAAAATATTTCTTCATTTCATGATCTGGGGCTTCACCTGAATATGCTCCATATGATAAACTGAATGATTAGACAAAAGGTGGCTGCTGTCTGCCTTATCTAGTATAGCAAGGTCTGCACAGCAGTGGAGAAGTGGACATCTCATATTTCATGTTTAAATTCATTCTGCAGTGACAAATGGCTACCAGTGTGGTACAAACCTGTGCAGGCAGCCTTTATGTTATTTCACTATGGCTTGTTCTTGAATGGCACTGTTGCTACAGAATAAAATGATAAAGTATTTTATACATTTATATGTTTTGTAGTTATGCATGAGATCACAATGTATATTAATAAAATTAAATCCCAAATTATGTCAGATATTTTGTTCCTTATTTGTTTCACCCACTACATGGTGTATAGCCTACTGTACCATAACAACACTAATCACCTGACTTCTTCCCACCTGTGCTCATATATAGTAGAGGCCTTTGCATGTCATACCTTGAGTCATAACATAGGTCAGCGGGACTAAGATATATGTGTGTGAACGAGAGGGGGGATAGAGGAGTGGTGAGGATGCAGGGAGTAGAGTTGGCAAAGGTGGATGAGTTTAAATACTTGGGATCAACAGTTCAGAGTAATGGCAAGTGTGGAAGAGAGGTGAAAAGGAGAGTACAGGCAGGGTCGAGTGGGTGGAGAAGAGTGTCAGGAGTGATTTGTGACAGACGAGTACCAGTAAGAGTGAAAGGGAAGGTCTACAAGAGGGTAGTGAGACCAGCTATGTTATATAGGTTGGAGACAGTGGCATTGACAAAAAAGTTTTGAGTCAGAGCTGGATGTGGCAGAGTTAAAGATGTTAAGATTTGCAGTGGGTGTGACGAGGGTAGACAGGATTAGGAATAAGTATATTAGAGGATCAGCCCAGGTTGGAAGATTTGGAGACAAAGCCAGAGAGGCACAATTACATTGGTTTGGACATGTTCTGAGGAGGGATGCTGAGTATATTGGGAAAAGGATGCTAAGGATGAAGCTACCAGGTAACAGGAAAAGAGGAAGGCCTAAGATAAGGTTTATGGATGTGGTGAGAGAGGACATGCAGGTGGTTGGTGCGACAGAGCAAGATGCAGAGGACAGGAAGGAATGGAAACAGGTGATCCGCTGTGGCGACCCCTAACGGGAGCAGCTGAAAGAAGAACGAAGAAGAAGGCCTTGAGTTATAACACAGTGGCCTTTGCACATTGTACCTTGAGTCATAACTACTGATATCACAGCTCTTTATTTGACCTATTGATAACAACACAGTTAGTAAGATGCATATCTCTAAAGGCGTACTCTTTTATCTACCATACTAATAATTCATACCCTATTGTTTTTTTTTCCTTCTTTTAAACTTTTTTGCTTGAATGTGTTTCATATTATAAAATCTGTTCTTGGGGTTACTCTAGCCACAGCACGCTGTATAAATGCAGTATTTGCTATGTTCATATCTCTGTAGGAGTTGTTTATATAGGAAGGATACTAGGAACTACTACCCTATTGATTTCTGCATTGTTTCTGCCTGTTTTTAGTGTACTTACAATTGTTCTATTAATATAACATTCTGAGATATATAGATCTCTGCTGTCTCCATTTGTTCACAACTTTCCTTTTTTTCAGAAGCTTATCCCTCAAGATCGCTGAAGAGGCTGTACCAAGTTATACTCACTTGAGACAATTTGTTTGCTTGGTAATTGTACAAGAAAAAAATACACTTTTACAACTGGAACATTTTTTTTAATTTGTTAGCAGGAGCAACTCACTAGGCAAAACTTTTTCATTATAGAATTGACCCTAGAACAAATTCTGTTTATGTGACTTAACTCAGAGGCTTACAATAAACAAGTGGAAACTGAAGGAATCAAACCCGGGACTGATAGTCTTAATCTGTTGAGCTAAACTGTCAGGCAGAAGTAAAATACTTGCATTAATTGTCAACAGTTTTCTTGTAATATGTCTGTATTCTTGCTATTGTTGGTAATGGTTAACAATTTGCATTTAGTCTGACAACTACTTTCATTCTCTAGAAGCCTCTGTGATAGAGAAAAATGAAACGTGCGTCTGCAAGGAATCGGGGCTCGTGATTGAGTTAAATGAGACTGATGTAAAGGAAATAGTGTGGGAATTAACTGCAAATGTGAGTATTTCTTTTATAAATGAGGTGAGTGATATTTAGGAAGTCATGCCATGCTGCACAGTACAGAAAGTGTGGGAATATAATGTGCATATCACTTTACAGATACATGTGTGAGTGACCTGGGAAGAGCAGCAGGTGAAATGGAAAAGCCATATTAGAGCTACTCTGAGAAACACTGGTAGAGGAATGGCTGAAGCCGAGACAGAATAAGTTGTACAATAATACTGAACGTAGGGAATGATGATGGCATGTACATTCAATGCTAAGTGTCTTAGTTTGCATCTGAGCTACTTCCATGTTATTTCATTTGTATACTAATATGCTTTTTCTACATGAATCTGCTGGTTTTATGACATTTCATGATTTGTACAAGATTACAAAAGACTTTTAGCTACACTTGTAAATGTTTTTTTTCAGCTAAGTTTCTTTCAACCTTATAACTGTGATGAAATATGTTTAGTGAGACTGGATGTTTATGAGAGTGTTACATGAAACTGCAATGAAACCATACCGGTTACTGATTTTGTGCACCTAAAAACTATCTGGGCTTTGATAGCAATGCCAATGCCTCAAATGCTAAAGTGAAAGGTGGTGCTCTGAAGTCACATTCATATCTCTGGAATGTCACACATTATAAGGTATGCCATAACTTCTAATTGTAAAATATAAGGAGAAACTAATTTTGCACACTGACCAATGACAGTTTAAACTATAAATGTATTACTATTATTAATAACGTCCTTTATTATACAGTGTAAATATTACTCTGCCTGACTTCATTTTGTTTCTGGATGCAGTTTAAAATCTTGTGTTGAGTTACATATTTTGCCCAGTAGTTATGCATTGAGCCCTATTCCAAAAGACATGCTCTCAGTGCAAGTGACCACTTACACTGAGAGCAGGCTGAGAGCAGGTCTTTTGTAATCTAGTCCATGTAGCAAGTCTATTTTTAGCCAGACCTTACATCGAAGTAAGTCACTTACACTGATAGCAAGTCTTATAGGTTCATAGGATGGTACTAGGCTATCGGCCCTAGGGCCTATACAAGCCTAGCCATAACAATTCCCTGGATATTTCTTCCCGCAATATTTACTTCCCTGGAACCCTGTCCAGCAGAGTGACTGACGTGATCCCCCGGGGTGAATTTCCTATCTCCCATCAAATCGTCAAGGTTCCTTATGAAGAGTGCCAAGGAGGCGCTCTGCTTGACATGTAGGGGCAGTCTGTTCCAGAGTATGGGGAGTCTCTGGGTCAGGAACCTATCCCTCCAGCATGTTTTGTTCATTGTGATGACAAGGTTTAGATCCATGGAGCGTGTGGCTCTGAGGGATTGGGATTTCTTTAAGTGGAACATGTCCAACAGCTCAGGGTTTGACATGCCCTTGTATGTTAAGCAGAGATCGCCTCTGAGTAGACGATATGCCACAGAGTATAGCTGGAGTTTTTTTAGACGGTCAGTAAAGGGCATCTGCTTTAGGCCTGTGATTCTTTTAGTGAGGTATTTCTGTGGCCTTTCCAACTGTTGCAGATGTCTTGTGAGGTACATACCAAACGGGGCGTTGTACTCTATAATGGGTCTAATGAGGGATGAGTACAGTGGGACAATGACCTCCTTTTTTCTGGATGAAAAGCCCTTAGTGATGAGGTGTGCCACATAGAAGGATTTCCTGACTGTTGTGGCGATGTGGTTACCGAAGGTGAGACCACTGTCCATCTGTGTCCCTTAGTCTCTCATCACACTTTCGGTGTTTAGTGTACTGCCACCTATGTGGTAATTCATGGGTACATGTTTTTTCCCAAAAGGGATAACTATACATTTCTTGGCATTAAGCTTGAGCTCATGTCTCTGGCACCAAGCATCTGTTTCTGTAAGGCCCTTTTGTAGAATATCCACATCATTTGGGGATTCAGTAATGGCTCCCAGTTTGCAGTCATCTGCGAACTTTGTTAGCCAGAGTCCCTTAGTGTAGGCCTGTACTTCAGAGAAGTAGATGCCAAACAAGAGCTGTCCCAGAACTGAACCCTGAGGTACTCCACTTGTCACTTGTCTGGAGCTGGATTTGGAGTCGGCTACTTTTACAGTCTGGGTTCTGTCAGTAAGCCAGTTGGCAACCCATCAAGTGATGTAGGGATTTATGCCCAGCTTAGTAAGTTTATCTATGATTCCAGAGTGGGGGATAGTGTCGAAGGCCTTGGCGAGGTCCAGATAGGCTGTGTGGATCGCCTTACCCTTGTCCACAGCTCTGGAGACTGATTCAAAGAAGTCATTCAGGTTCAGGAAAGAAAACTGGCCCTTCACGAACCCAAACTGGATGGGGTCCAGTGTTTGAAGGTTGCCAATGTCTTTGTTTATAAGCTCCATGATAATGCGTTTCATGCCTTTGCAGATCAGGCTCGTCAGACTGATGGGACGGTATTTCCTGGGATTCAAGGTGGATCCCCTTGTGGAGTGGGATAACTGTAGCTGTGCGCCACTCAGTGGGCACGAAGCCTGAGGTGAGGCTATGATTAAACATGACACTTAGGTGAGGTGCCAGTTCATTTTGTAGTTCACGTAGTACACAGCCCAGGATGTCATCTGGTACCATGGATGCTGCATTCTTAGCTTTGGAGAGTGAGCTCTCTACCTGTGTGGCCATGATTACCAGAATTTGGCAATCTTTTGGTATTGAGATGGGCCCTTTAGGGGGTGAAGTTTGCACTAAATCTATCTGCCAGGATATTGGCAATATCCTTGGGATCAGTATATTTAATGCCATTCTGTTGTAGCTCAGAGCATATCTGAGCATTGCCATTTAGATTCTTGACATAACTATAGAATGCCTTGTGGTTGTCTTTGGAATTTTTGGCAATTTTATTTTCGTAACTAGCTTTGGAGGATTTTATGAGGGATCTCAGCTTCTTACTGAGGCTGGTAAGGGAGAGTTTTGCATCCTGGGATTTTCCTCTTTTCTGCAACAGTTTCTTTCTTCTGTTGTATAGTTTGTTTATGGCAGGAAACCACCAGATTGGCTTCCTTTTTGGAGGAGAGTGTCTTGGTTCTATTTGGGATGGCACGATTCATGCACGAGTGGATGTGCTCATACAGTCCCTTAGTGTAAGATTCAGCAGTCGAACTTTCAGTTCCCATCTGCATGGGTGTCATGAAGTTTGTCACTTCTGACTTGAGTAGCATGAAGTTGGCTTTGGAGAAGTTTTTTCCGGAGGTGTCCTTACTGGGGGGTGGGGGTGGGATGTGGATGTCAAGGGTGATTTGCTTATGGTCAGACCTAACCAATGAGGGGGGGTCAATCACTGGTGTGGAGCATCTATCTCCCATGTTGGTGATGACCAGGTCTAGGATATTGGAGCCCCTGGTGGGACAATGGATTAGTTGATCCACGGCATTGGAATTTATGAATTCCAAAAACCGTTGGGAAAAGGTGTTGGTACCCGAGTAGTTTTCCCAGTTAATGACAGGGTAGTTGAAATCACGCAGTATTAGGGTATTTGGTTGCATCTAATATTGTCCAGTATGTTTAGAAAGGTGTAGTGAGAATCTTGGGGCATGGTGGGGGATCTGTAGCAAGCTATAATTTGGATTGCAGTCTTACCTAATGTTAATTGCACCTGGAGAATTTCAGATGCATTGTGTTGGGCAACTAGCATGGAGGTGTGAATATCCTTGGTGAATATGGACACTCCTCTACCTTTAGTATTTCGGTCTTGGTTTGGTGGCCGAAAAGTGTGGTAAGAGTTGTAGCCTGGTATTGCAGGTGTGCTCTCTGGAGCCTTGAACCATGTCTCAGTTACTGCACAGATATCAATGTTCTCCATTTTTAGGAGTGCCTCGAGAGAGTGCATTTTGAGGTTTAGACTTCAAGCATTCACTAGCATTACCTTCAGATTTTGCATGCTTATATCTGTTACAGTGGTAGTTTTGTCCTTTGAACCTTGCCTAAAAAAGGCACTATAGGGGTGGCAGAGCTTTAGCCAGTAACCTGAATCCCAGGGGTGACAGGTGCAGACCATCTCTGGCAAAGCATCGTGGTTTGTCTATCATGTTATCCCAGGCAGACGGATACTGGATCCCCTTTGAATGATACCAGAAGCTTAGCCAATTGTTGAAGTCAATCATTTTGTCCGTATACTGTGGTATCATTCTGAGCATAGGCAGGATGCTGCTCAGGGCTAGGGTCATACGTGCCTGGGCCACATGATCTGAGAGCTCTTCCATGTCTCTTTTCATGTAGTGCAGGGAGGTACATCTCAAGTCATTCACTCCAACATGGACAATGACAGAGTCGTATTTGTACTTGTTGTGGAGTGACTTGAGTGCTTGCTTTATGTGGCGGATCCTAGCACCCGACAGGCAACTGACTGTAATTTTCTCCTTGTTCAGCCTGGTGAGTGGGACATCAGTGTGCCTGACTATAGAGTCACCTATGACTAAAGTGTTGGGTACATTGTCTTGCCTTAGTGGCTGTTGTTGGGTGGCACACTGGTGTTGTGAGCTATGTGTCACTTTGGTTTGACTGGTGTTTGCATTTCAGCTTCGGAGGTCCTTGTTGCTTGGGCAGGTTAAAGTTAGGGGCCTCCGCATATGTGGGTTTTGTGTTGCTATGTGTGGGTGTTGATGGTGTGGGTTTTGAAGGGCTATGTGTTGCTTGAGATGTAGTGCAGGTGTTAACCTTCTCCTCTTGACTGTCTAGCACAATCTTGGCTGGAGAGAGCTTTGCTTCCAGTTTGGCTATGTAAGTGCATCTCTCACATGTTGTAGTGTTGGGTAGTAGGAGGAGAGGGTTGTCTATGTACATGAGGCAGTTGCTGCATCACCCCAGTATGCCCAGATTCACCAGGAAATCAGTCATCTTTCAGAATCAGGGCAGACTTACACTGTAACTCTTTTGGAATCTGGCCCTTTGTGTTGCACATGTTGCTAAGAGAAGGTAAGAAATTTGATCACCTTTCATTACTTATCTAGACACCAGATCATTATTGAAATGTCATAATCATCTGTGCTACTGCAATTCTAGTCAGATAAATGACCAAGAGAAAATATGAAGAGATTAAACAAGAACATTCCTAAACAAAAGTTTAAAACTTATAGTGAAACTATTTATTTATGTATTTTTCCTTTTCAGTGACATATAAGGTTTCAGAGGCAAAGTGATTTGTTTTTTTTTATGTTTTCAAGTTATCATGACTGTTTTTCAAACCACATTTGCCCTGGAATGTTATTTTCAAAAGGGTGTAATAAATAATCATTTTTCTTCCTTTTGAATTTATATCGTATGTATAAAAGTAATAATTTCTGTACTCAGCAATTACCCAGACTTTGATATATTTGCATGTAAAAGAACCCTTCTGTTACACTTTTTAAATAACTTGATGGTTACTTTGTTTTCCGCAAGTCTAAAGCATTAAAAATTGACTTAAAATGTATGTGATCCTAGGGGTATATCTACAGGTAGTTGAGATTAGATTCCCTGAGTATCAACAAATAGAATGCCCATGAATTTTCCGTAGGGAATCACTGCTGGTGTGTTTTTTTAAGTGTGTACCTGCAATGATTTCCTTTGTTTTGGGAGATTTTACCTTTTTTTTCCTGTTTCTGTGTCTGTGGAGTTGGTATATATAAGTTTGGGAGGTGTGGAGGGTTAAATACATTCATATGGGGATTGCTTCCCTGCAAAAACACTTTTAGAGTCTTTACCTTGTGGCATTCAAGTGGATCCTATGAACCTGATGTGACTGCAAAGTAAATAGAAAGGTCAATCATAGAATACTTCCTCTTTCATGTAACAAAGCTAAGCACTTCCGCGTTAGTGCAGCGGTAGCGTTGTTGCCTCACAGCAAGAGGTTCTCCCATTCGATTCCCGGCTGGAGTGCGGGGAGTGCCTTCTGTGTGGAGTCGGCATGTCCTCCCTGCGGTTGGGTGGGCGTTTGAAAGACGTGTAAATGGGCGTGTCTTCGTTGAGGTTGAATGTCAAGCTGGCACCTCGGCGTTCGTGAAAATCAACTGCCAATCATTAGCGGACCAGAGTTCCGCTGTGGCGACCCCTAATTGGGAAAAGCCGAAAGACAACAACAAACTGTGTTAAAAGATTCAGTACTTTACAATCATTTTAAAGAAACAGCGCTATTTATATTTCCCAGTTTGGATCTGTTTATAGTGCAGTAAATCTCTGAGATTTAATAAAGTAGGAAATATGATCAGAATGTTCCACTTTAAACTGACAGCCTAATATCTGAGGTTTCACGTTTTACTGAGTTTTACACAAATAATGTACATTTTCACAGGCCTTAAGAATACAGCAGGAAATGGAAATCTGTACTAGAAGCCATCTCACCTGGAATGCTCTTACTTTTGATGTAGCTGTTACACTGCCAAAGTGCTTCTACAGTAACAGTTGTGTTGTGATTGAAAACTAAGCAATGGAAAAATAAGACAAAAAAGAGGAAAGAGCAAAGACATTTACAAACGTGAAAAAAAACCTTATCATGTACTGATGTGAGTGCTTGATTACAGGCCTCAAGAAGTCCAATTTGATCAGTAACACAATGAACATGTAGATAGTCGTGCAGGGCTGGAGGTGAAAATCTCAGGAGTAACTGAAATAAGATTCCTGGTCCAGATGTGGCCAACCTCAGGGGCTCAGTGACAGCTTGATCAACTTTGAAGTGAATGAACGATCTGACGAAGTGACAAGCTCCACCATCATTTCACTCACTATAAATTCAAGAGCATAGCTTTTCATTCCAGTTGCTTCAGGCTGCATTCCCATGATGTGGCCAGAGGCAATGGGAAGTAGTTGCTTGTTGCTTTGCTTAGCAGCCCAAAACTGTCCCATTGAAGCACCATTTCTGCTCCCCCAAATGACAGGAGGTTCTGTAAAAGGCAAAATTGTCATCTGTTTACAAAACAGTACAGCCAAGCAAGATCATTTTCTTTTTTAACAAATATATTTTTAAACACACACACACACACACACACACACACACACACACACACACACACACACACACACACACACACACACACACACACACGTGTATTTAGAAAACATCCCGGCCAAATAAGCTATCTTTTTCAAGCAGATCAGTGCATGTGTGGAGTTTCAGGTCCTGAAACAGGAAATTTTACTATAATAAGAAGAGTGTCTGTGTATTTATAATTATTTTTTTCTGAAGTTTATTATTATTGCTGCTTTCTAGTGCAGTTACCATAGCCCCATTTGTCTGCTTCTAAAGTTTTATCAATATTATTACTTAACAAAAGTGTAACATGACCTTCGTCTTCACACTTGTTCTAGCATTTGTAAGAATTGCTTTATGACTCAACAATGGTTTCTCATAAGTGTAAATCCACTTGTTTTTTAAAAGCTATGTGTAGTTTTATTTATGTTATCTGAATATAATATCATTAAGTTAACAGGTGGACATTTTATAATTTTATGTCTTTCCAGTAAGATCTGCCTTGCCAGAAGGAATAGAAAGCAACCCCTTTTTCTACACCAAACATTATTTGATAGTTCGTATTTTGAGATTTCCATGCCTTAGTCATTTCTCTCTGTTTCACAATTAAAACAGATGTTTCTCTTATCTTCCTACTGTTTATAGAAATGAGTCAGGAGTTACTTTATATATTGAATATAAACAATGCAGAAATGTAAACAAAGCCTGCACACACAGCAAAGGCACGGCCAAATGAAGTTTTGAAATTCACACTGATTACAATATTGCAGATCAAAGCAGCTCATCAGACTTCTTGCAAATGTAATTTCATAACGCATGTTAGAAAGAACTAAGGTGGCATCAAACTAATTCACTTATAAAAAGTCCTGCTGTCATAGTTTGTACATGGCAGACCACCGTAAATATTTATTTTTGCAGCACAATGAACAGTGGAACATTGTGGTTTTATGCTTGATTTAGCAAAGATTGAATGTCTTTTTTCACCAGTTCTACATGTTTCCTGTCTCAGAATAAAATATTGTGCTGTTTGTGTCTGCAGATAAAAAACATTAGAGTGCAGATAAAAAACATTAGAGTGTACCAGGGTTGTTACAGCAAATGTCTGGTAACATTGCACACAAATTTTTTGCCTTTCATTCCTTTGTTCTTGACTTCTAAAGTGTTCGCAGTGAAAATTTGTTTACAATCTTGCTTGACATTTGCGTGTACAGTTAATTGTTTGATGAAGATGTAAACCCCCTACATCTATTACCCAGAAAGGAACAGGAGTTACAAAGGTTGTATGCATGTAGATTTTACAGTAGCCAATCAAACACTAGGTCTTTGGGAGGTGAGAGCACACCAGCATACTTAGAAGAAAAGCATGTGGTTACAGGGAGGACATGAATATCCCCAAAACAGTAACTGAAGATCAGAGACAAAATGCAGACTTGGGAGTTCTGTGATAACATCGTTAACCAGTGTGGTACCCTTTAAAACATAAACACTGAAGCAGATTTGGAATTTGAGGAAAGTGACCCTGAACAATAAACAATTAACATAGATGCAGGAAGTAGGGTTTGACCCTAGACAACAATGAAATTGAAAATTTGAAAGGCTAACTCTGGAATACCCTTTAAAATAAGCACTGGAATAGATTTGGAATATTAGGAATGTGACCCTAAACAGTAAACAATCAACATGAATGCAAGAAGAATGGGATGATCTTAACAACAGTGAAACTGAGAGGTGGGAAAGGCTGTGTCTGGAGAATACACAATGAATGTGAATGGGTGATCCTTGCAGAATATAGTATGAACACAAATTGAGGAAATTAGAGGGGCTATCCTAGATACTGAGCACTGAATGTGAATTCAATTAGGGGAATGGAGCAGACATGGAAACAAGCACTGAACATAAATTTGGGAGGTTGAAGGGGTCAAAGACGTAGCTTTTTGAGATGTAAGGACCTGCAGATGGCATATTGGAAATCTGGTGTAAAATCTTGACATTTAGTAAGGTTGTGAGGACATCTTTAAGTAAACAAAGACCCATCATAACTTTGACAGTTAATGCCCTGGGGAAGGGGGTCTGCTAGACTTCACCGAATTTCCCACTATCCAGAGTGGATGAGTTAGAGTAACCTTACAGTTTCTGTCAATGATGAAACCACCAAACATGATGTGAATTTTCCATTTCATTAAATTTCTGGTCTTTGTTTAGGTTATTTCCTCTTAAACTTGACATTAAAGCTTTTTAATATGATTTTTGTTATTCAGGTTTAGAGGAGTTAACTCTAAATTGGTGGAGGAATCGTTTTTATGATCTAGTCACCATCTAATGCATTTTAGTCTGGACCTCCCACTTGAAATGTCATCTGATACTGAGTTGATGTGATTCTGGAAAAACTATTAGTAAAGACCTTATACTTGTCTTTAAAAGCCCGGTGATGGTGACCTTCAACAGGTACATGGGTTCATAGGAGATTATAGGAGATTACTAGGCTAATGGCTAAAGAGCCCTTACAAGCCTAGAAAATATCTCTTTCTGTGGGTGTTACAAGAGTTAAAACACATCTCAGGTAAGACCTCACCAGGTTCAAACACATGACCACTGCTTTATAAAACCAACACATAAACCACTGCACTACAGAGCCGCCTGTTATGAGTTTTCCTGATGCACACATAGTCTGCATCAAAAATAGCTTACAAAGTTTAGAAAAAAAAGGAACTTTATGAGCTAAACTGACAGGCATGAAGGTTTGGAATGCTTATAGTGGATGTAGCACAATCCTGAGGGCAAACCTAGATTAAGAGAACAAATCCTGTTTACCAATCAGAAATCCTTCATAAGAAGTCAAATAGTTTATTCTCAAGACAATTCTGCAGCAACAAATTTTCCTGCTATGCTCCTCAGGATTACTGACATGCTATGCTGTGCACAGTCCTGTGTCTCTCATGAACTGGACAATTTTTCAGTCTTGAACCATTAGGCATATTAATATGCATTTTCACATCAACATCCTTCAGAAATGCTGATGACTGATCAGAAGAACTCAGACTGATGTTCATAAGAATGTTGATCAAATACTATGCTTACTCCATGAGATTGATCTCCTCTGTTATAGCAACCTCCTGTTGGCTTGACCCACAGATCAACAAAATGTGCAACCATACCTTAGATCTTTCAGTGCTATTATTTATCAGACTATGATATCCAATATAAGGCTGGCAAGTTTTACTATCTTCTTTATAAAAAGACTGTTATTATGGAAGTCATCAAGAAATTATCTTTAGGGCCATATAGTTTTGATGAATACTTAGTAGAAAACACATTCTTTCTTTCATGTTTTACATCATTTCTTTCATGTTTTGTAGACCCTTATCAGACTAAAACAGCAATAATTCTGCCATTAGCAGAGTTGTTAATTATCTTCTTATGGTCTTTAATGGTTTTCAGAATCTTATTAGGCTGAAACAGCACCATGTCTGCCATCAGCAGGGTAACTTGATGATCTTTTCATGGTAAGGGAATCAGAGATGTTTTTTTCTTGTTATGCCCTCCATGATTTGTCCTCAGCTTTTGTCATTATGGATTAAAAGATCTTGACTGAATGCATCCAGACAAATTTTGGCTGCCTTTTCACATTATAAGCCGTTTGCTTCTTCACACTTGTGACTCAGTTAATAGATAAATATAATTTACACTGTTTTAGGGAGTTACCTACTACGGGTAGGGGGCTGCAGAGGTCAATCTCAGCACCTTTATTATTCACAGTCTCCTTGTTAGTACTGAGGGAGGTCATTTAAAGGGAGGGGTTACAATTTTCTTCTTTCCTAGATAATATTCGTTTATACAACTGCTTCACTCAGGAGCAGCTGTCGGATCTGATAGCATTACAGGCTTGTCTGTAAGATGCCCTTCACTGCGTGACTTTCAGACATTTTATTTTTATTTTACATTTGTTTACCAGGGCAAAACAATAATCACACCTGACCACATGTAGGTACTGCCTGGATGAAATAATTCAAAAAAGAAAGCAAACAGAGAAGAAAGAGGCAGTAAGTTGTACATATCAAAACAGAACAAAGTGTAACAATTTATATCAAAAACTGTATAGTAGCTATTTATAGATGTAGCAACAATTATGATCGAAATGTACATTTTACAATTCACATGATTATATTTCACATTTATATCATGGTGGAAATACTGGGGGGGGGGGTAATGAGAATCAGGGCAGGTGAGGGTGGGTGAGTTAGGACAAGCTGTTAGTTAAGAGACCCTTATGTGATAATGCCTTATTGCGTACCAAGTACATTTTAATTTGGTGTGTTTAGGAATTGTTTACGTTCAGCTCTGAAGATGGGGAAAGTGGGTGGGGTAAGGGGGTTGTAACTCATTTAGCTGGCTGGAAGAAGATTCCCATATTTTAGGACCAAGGATGAAGAAAGAGAGGTTGGTCCAGTTTAGCCTCGTTTTTGGGGGGGGGGGTGAGAAGATTGTTTGGGAGAAACATCTGAGGTTGGTGTGTGTGTGTGTGTGTGTGTGTGTGTGTGTGTGTGTGTGTGTGTGTGTGTGTGATTAGTATACACTTTGGCAGTTAGTGGTGGGAATGAGTTAGGATGGAGAAGTCTGAAGAAGAGAGAGCCTAATAGCAGGTGTGCTCTGGGCTACACTGGGAGCCATTTGGGAGTTTTGAGGGTGAAGCAGTGGTGGTCAGTAGAAGGTGAGTTAGTGATAGGTTTATAGGTTCATAGGTAGGTACTAGGCTATCTGCCCGAGGGCATTTATAAGCCTAGCCAGAGTGTGTCAGCTTTCGCTGCCCCATTGATTAATTAACTGAGCCTCTGTCAAGAAGAGCCAATGAAGTGATCCCAGGGGTGTATTTTTGTTACCCATCCACTCATCAAGGTTTCTCTTGAAGAGTGTTAGTAAGGCGCTCTGCCTAATGTAGTTAGGAATTTTGTTCCAAAGCATAGGGAGTCTCTGACAGGAATCTATCCTTCCAGCATGTTCTATTTATTGTTGTGGCGAGGTTTAGCTCACTAGAGCGAGTGGCTCGCAGTGACTTGGATTTCTTTAGGTGGAGCATGTCCATCAATTCTGAGTTGGACATGGCTTTGTAAGTCAGGCAGAAATCACCTCTGAGTAAGTGATATGCCACTGAGTACAGCTGGAGTTTTTCAGTCGGGCTGCATAGGACATATGTTTGAGGTCAGTAGTCCTCTTGATGAGGTACTTTTGTGGTCTTTCCAACTGTTGGAAGTGTCTTGAGAGGTACATCCCAAATGGGGCATTGTACTCTATGATGGGTCTGATGAGTGACGAGTAGAGGGGCACTATAACCTCTTTATTTCTAGATGCGAACCCTTTAATAATTAGATGGGCTACATAGAAGGATTTCCTAACTACTTTGGCAATATGATTGTCAAAGGAGAGATTACTATCTACCTGGGTCTTCAGATCTCTTATTACCTCTTCTGTTTTAAGGAGGCTGCCACCTATGTGGTAATTCATGGGTGTTTTGTTTTTCCCAAATGGGATGACTATGCATTTTTTGGCATTTAGCTTGAGACCATGACTTTGACACCAGGTGTCCGTCTTAGTAAGGCCATTTTGGAGAATGTCCATGTCAGCTGGAGAGTCAATTATGGCTCCCAGTTTACAGTCATCGGTGAACTTGGTTAGCCATAATCCTCCTGTGTTTGCCTGTACTTCTGAGAAGTATATGCCAAACAGTAGGGGTCCCAGGACCGAGCCTTGAGGGACACCACTTGTGATTGGTTTAGAGTTGGACCTGGAGCCCGCTATTCTTACCATGTGAGTTCTATCTGTAAGCCAGTTGGCAACCCATCTCATGATGTAGGGGTTTATGTTCAGGCTGGTGAGTTTTTCTATGATTCACGAGTGTGGAATGGTGCCAAAAGCCTTGGCGAGGTCAAGGTAGGCTGCGTGAACCACCTTCCCCTCATCAATGGCCTTGGTGACTGTCTCGAAGAAGTCATCTAGGTTTAGTAGGCATGAAGTAGGGATGAAGTGACAGATATTAAGAATAGAAAGAACATTTTAAATTCAGTGCAACTAAAAAAATGCTATGTTGGTACAAGCTGCCTTGAGATCGTGTAGTGCCTCTAGCTTGTCTTGTATGATCTGTGTTGCTAAGATGCCACAGTTTATAACCTGAGTGAATAGTGTGGGGTTGTACCTTAACTTGCATGCCGATACTGAATGAGTATGTCTTGGCTGTGTTTAGGTCATCATACTTTCTTCTGTACAACTTCTACTGAATTAAACAGCCTTTTCTACCCAGTGATCTGGCAACAGTGGTTCATACTTTGATTTTTTTCTCTTCTGGACTGCTACTTGATGTTTGTGACCTTTGACAACTTTAGTAGATTCAAAATTCTGCATTGAGAATGCTATCTAATGCATTGCACTTTCAACAGACAATGCTTGTTTTTACAGAGACCTAAATGTGTATATTTAATATCTTTTTTTATTGTCCACTCTAGTCATCCAATGGCCCCCATTACCAGTTCCTAAATGGAGCACTTGTTCCTCCTCTAGAAGGACTTTAACTGGGTCTATGCAGTGAGCACATCAAGCCCCCTACTATCTCGGATCACACTGGCACTTGAGCCAATTGGAAGGTCTAGTGATCCCTACTCATCCCTTGCCAGAGTTCACCAGCTTCCCCATTCAAAGTACAGATTCAGCTCATTGCTTTTCTCAATGTGAGAGCTGAAACTGAGTCTATACTTGGAACAGGCATGCTAGTCTAGTCCCCAATGAGAGTCAAGAGCTGGGAGGTAGGGAGTGGGCCAGTCAGTAGCAAAGTCCTTCCCTCTCCTTAACTGCCCTTAACTTGTCCTTTACTGTCCTTCCCTCTCTTCTATTTTCATCCTTCATCTTCCTGGAAGATCCCTCAGATCTAAAAAACAAAATCTCCTTGAAGTTTATAAACCCATATATAGTCCAGGATAACTGTAATTGTCATTTTCTCTAACACGTAAATGGAACTCTCTTCCACCACATATACAAACTACTCAGAATCACTCCGTTTTTAAGACTTTACATCATTCTTAACTCTCATCTTACTGGGAATGCTCCTGCTCTCATCTAACTGGGAATGCTCCTACCTCTCATCTCACTGGGAATGGTCCTACCTCTCATCTCACTGGGAATGCTCCTACCTCTCATCTAACTGGGAATGCTCCTACCTCTCCTCCAACTGGGAATGCTCCTACCTCTCATCTCACTGGGAATGGTCCTACCTCTCATCTCACTGGGAATGCTACTACCTTTCATCTAACTGGGAATGCTCCTACCTCTCCTCCAACTGGGAATGCTCTTACCTCTCATCCAACTGGGAATGCTCCTGCTCTCATCTAACTGGGAATGCTCCTACCTCTCATCTAACTGGGAATGCTCCTACCTCTCATCTAACTGGGAATGCTCCTGCTCTCATCTAACTGGGAAGGCTCCTACCTCTCATCTAACTGGGAATGCTCCTACCACTCATCTAACTGGGAATGCTCCTACCTCTCATCTAACTGGGAATGCTCCTACCTCTCATCTAACTGGGAATGCTCCTGCTCTCATCTAACTGGGAATGTTCCTACCTCTCATCTAACTGGGAATGTTCCTAGCTCTCATCTAACTGGGAATGCTCCTACCTCTCATCTCACTGGGAATGCTCCTACCTCTCATCTCACTGGGAATGCTCCTGCTCTCATCTCACTGGGAATGCTCCTGCTCTCATCCTGCCTAACTTTTATCCGTTTTTTTCCTATTTTCTATTAGTCTGCAGTACAATATTGTATTCCATGTAATCTTATCATTTCTGCAATGGAATATGCCATATAATGCTTTTTATTATTATTTCTTTGTCAAGTCAATGCCTTTTTCATCTTACTATTTTTGTATTGTTATCTAACATTATAATACTGTACGTGGAGCTTTTCTCCCCGGGCCTCCATTGAAAAAGGGTTCTTTTTGGCCCAATGGACTTTCCCAGTCAACAAACTGTAAATAAAATAAATAAATAAAAATAAAGTTGATTCCCTTTAAGATCCAAGTTTGCTATCACTTGGAAGATGTAAGTGTTTGACAATGTCTGCTGGCTGTTCCACTTTACTCGGGCCAGTGGGTTTATTACCACAACATCATAGCATCTGTTTACAAGAATTCCAGCAGGTTGAGATGCCTTTGTTTAGTTTGGTAGGACAAGTTCACCAGAAGACTCTGGCTAACAAAGTTCGCAGATGACTGCAAACTGGAAGCCATTATTGAATCCCCAAATGATGTGGATATTCTACAAAAGGGCCTTACAGAAACAGATGCCTGGTGCCAGAGACATGGGCTTAAGCTTAATTCCAAGAAATGTATAGTTATCCCCACTGGAAAAAAAACATGCACCCATGAATTACTGCATAGGTGGCAGGACACTAAACAACGAAAGTGTGATGAGAGACTTAGGGACACAGCTAGACAGTGGTCTCACTTTTGATAACCACATCGTCACAACAGTCAGGAAATCTTTTTATGTGGCACACCTTATCAGTAAGGGCTTTTCATCCAGAAAAAAGGAGGTCATTGTCCCACTGTACTCATCCCTCATTAGACCCATTATAGAGTATAATGCCCCATTTGGTATGTACCTCACAAGACATCTGCAACTGCTGGAAAGGCCACAAATACCTCACTAAAATAATCACAGGCCTAAAGCAGATGCCATAAGCTGACCGACTAAACAACCTCCAGCTATACTCTGTGGCATATCGCCTACTCAGAGGCGATCTCTGCTTAACATACAAAGCCATGTCAAACCCTGAGCTGTTGGACATGCTCCACTTAAAGAAATCCCAATCCATCAGAGCCACACGCTCCAGGGATCTAAACCTTGTCATCACAACGAACAAAACATGCTGGAGGGATAGGTTCCTGACCCAGAGACTCCCCATATTCTGGAATAGACTGTCCATACATGTCAAGCAGAGCGCCTCAATGGCCCTCTTTAAAATGAACCTTGATGATTTGATGGGAGATAGGAAATTCACCCCGGGGATCATGTCAGTCACCCTGCTAGACAGGGGTCCAGAGAAATAAATATTGTGGGAAGAAATATCCAGGGAATTGTTATGGCTAGGCTTGCATAGGCCGTAGGGCCGATAGCCTAGTACCAACCTATGAACCTATGAAGACAGACCAGCAGTGAAGATCCTGCATCAACAGTAGATCTGGATGAGAGACAGAGAGAGAGAGAGGGTGAAAACTCTGCAAGCATGGGCACTGGATAGAGCCCCGACGGTCTTGTATATCGAGGTGGTACAAGTGATCTGAAGACTCTCATCACTGTCAAGCAAATGAGACACAGCAGAGTGTAAAGAATCAGTCAGCTCTGCAACCTGATCAAGAAAACCATGAGTCTTATTCTCTGGGCCCTCCCTAGAGGTAAGAATGACTGGAACTGGAATGGATCTGCTTTATTGAAGGAACCAGAGAGGGAGAGATGATTTCTGCCAGTGTTACGCCATCATCAAGTATTGTAACTACAGCAATGCTTGGTCATGGCTGCACCTAGACATTTTTTTGAAAGTCTACTGGGAGTGGGGACCAGGAAGCATTTCTCTTGAGAAGCCTTTACCATCATAGCTAATAGTTTGATAAAATTCTTGCAGCAGAGGAGAGGTCATAAGGCAGCCCTTGAAATTCATGTATCCTAGTGAAAAATGCTGAAGCCCCCTGTGGAATACTCAAGTACCAATCTGTAAATATGCATCCATTGTTTCATTCATACTATTCAAATGGCCAGCTTCAAGAGGGCAGTTCAGCTTAGAGAGTAACCTTCCAGAACCTGGCATAGCAGATAAAAGTGTTAAAGTTGCTAAAACCAAGGATATGCTGAAAGCTTCCATCTCTTTAATTTGAGGAAGTGTGTGGAATAAAATCTGCTGCCATACACTGAAGGCGGCATGGGTTTTTACTTTTCCTTTTTGTTGACTGAGAGACTAGAACTGTGCCAGGAGGTCTCCTCGCATGTCCTGTTCTGATACGGGAACATCAAGTGGGTCTGGACAAGTGGTTCCAGGACATGGGCTTTTTCAGCTACAACTGTTCCAAAGAAAAGAAGGCCATCAAAATGGTGTGTGGTTAAATATCTATATATTTAATAGATAAACCATATTAAATTACGGCACAGAAGTACATCCAGAAATCATGCCAAAAGCATGATAACATAAACCAAATCTGTTTCGGCAGAGAGACTGCCTTCCTCAGTGGTAACAATACATAAGCATGCATCCTTGCATCATTTAAATACAAGCAATATCCATCAGATTGGATAAACTAAAGATGATCATTCAACCCAGGAGTGAACAACCCCCCCCTCCCCAGCTTGATGATCCAGCTTCTTTCTTTCTTGTTTAATATACTATGCCATCCTGTTTTATTAATTAGATCTCCTTGAATTTTGTCAATAACCATGAACCTAAAATCAGCTGATGTATGTTTAATAGAATGTTTGTATAAGGCACTAGATAGCCTTTTATTCCTTATATCACTTAAGTGTTCAGAAATGTGGATTTTTAGGGCACGTGATGTCTGATGTATGTAAAATGCAAAACAGGAGCATATAGCCAAATATATAACTCAATCAGAACTGCAGTTGCTGAAAAAAATTATATCATAAACCTGGGATGTGTTTCTGCTAGAGAATTGCTTAGTCTTAATAATATATTTGCAAAATGAGCAATGTTCATAAGGAAAACACTCAACTATTTTGTTCCCAAATAATGAAGTTTGTAAACATGTATGCTCTGACCTATGTTTGTAATGACTGAAATGTGATCCAGTTGTTTTGCCCCTGCGATATGAAAACCTACAATGTCTATGAAGTATTTCTGATAGTTGTGGATCAGTACACAATACATCCCAATATTTATCAACAATCTGTCTAAGCTGTCCTGTGTTGCGACCAAATGTGGTAGTTAGGCGTCCTGTGTTGCGACCAAATGTGGTAGTTAGGCTGATGGCAGACCTATCACTGGGTTCCCTATACCGATACTCCAAAAATTGAGTTCTGTCCTGTTTGGAAGCCCATACACTAGCCTGCATCACATTGTTCAGATCATAACCCTAGAAATAAATCTCTGGGTGAAGTCCTGTTTATTTACTTCAAAACATGCAGCTGTTGAACATACCCTCCTAGCTCTTAAAAGTTGGGATTTAGGTATATTTTTAATAATGTGATTAGGATGAAAACTAGAAGCATGAAGAAGAGAAGTGTATGCCGAAAATTTACGATGAATGTTAGTACTCAAAGTTGTTGTGTCTTTCGGCTTTTCCCGGTTAGGGGTCACCACAGCGGAACTCCAGTCCGCTAATGATTGGCAGTAGATTTTTACGTGCCGAGTTACCAGCCCTGACTCACAACCTTCAACGAAGGTACACCCATTCATGCATGTCTCCATGCAGAAAGACGCTCTAGCTGAGAATCGAACTGGACAGCATCTTACTGTGAGGCGACAATGCTACCGCAGCACCACCACCGCGGATAATGTAAGTACTCAAAGTACGATCTATATTTCTATTAAGTGTAACATCAGCTATATCCAGGACTCTCTTGTCTGAGGTGATTGTCCTCCAAGCTGTGGCTGTCCTGCAGAATTTGTCCTTCACAGGCAATGCTGAAAGGTGTCAACTGCTGTAGCTGGCCATGCTAGGATTACATCTTGTGTGACTTGGCAAGTCGACAAAGGAGGAAAGCCTGCCTCATGCTTGTTACAGTTTGTCGTTTATAGTAGGTACAAGTTATGAGATTGATTTGTTGGCCTTTGTAAGGACAGTTATGGCAGGGGAAAATGTTAACTAGCGTTAATGGTTGACACTGTCTTCCCCCTCTTTATGGAGTTCGATATTTGTACCTCGATGAGCATACTCAAGAAGAACCTTCTCTTAAAGGAAGCATGGACAGTGGTCTGACAGAGCTATTCCAGAAAGGAAAGCAATCAGACCTGGGCCATATGGCACAAATACAAACCAGCAGAAGCTCTTTTGCTACCATACTGGCACAACCAATCACACAGGGGAAAAATGAAATGCCAGAGATGACCCTAACGAAAGACAGTTCTTGATCAAACAGTTATTGAGTTCTATTCATAATTGATTAATTTATTAATTAATATTTGTTAACCTGGCAGGTGGTGTGGTCTGTTATTCTTTTCAGCTGTGACCCATGCTGAAGAAGAGCATACACTACACACCTTGAGATATTTACAACTGAACAAGTGTACAACAGTGCAGAGTATTACTGCTGAACAGAGATTTGCAATTGTACAGAGTAGGATACAAAAGTGAAATTTATACATTTGTACACAGCATTAAAAATTTGTTAACTTATTCACTGCCTGATACACCAAGGAGGATTTTTACTGAGAAAGGTGATGCAGTTTGATGAAACCTCCCCAAATAACAACACAAATGAAAAAAAGGCATTTTCCAGATTTGTTCAAAGTTTTGGACTCTTGTCCAGTGGGATGGTAGTCAGATGCTGAGACCTATTGATCATATATTGGGTTATGCTGAGTAAAAGACATTAATTAGCTTTATTGAAAAGCATAGTGCAGCACTTCTCTAGATTCTGCAAAGGAGACCTACCTTATTAGGAGTGGTGCATCATGTTTAATTTATGAAGACTTTATGGGCAACAAGCAAATTATCAGTAAAGACTGTCTATATACCCAGAAATCTTCATTTTTCTTCCCAAAGTACTGCTCACAGAGTGTCTTCTTATGAAGTTAGAACTACTAGCTAATCCAAGGGTTCCTTAACTGCCTTTGGAGTTTTCTAATTGGGTTGGGGGGTGTTAGTAGAATGTAAGAAATTATTTCTGTCCACCGAATCCATTTCACCTCTTAGTCCCCAAACCATTAGGACTCCAAGGGGGGTATCACCCCTTGCCATGTGTACCCAGTCAGTGACCTGCAGGGGTTAGATGTAAGAAGATAGGACTGAGATGCAAGCATGTGTTCAGGGAATGTGAATGACCTTGTTATGGGATGAGAGACATACTGGAGGCAGCACTATCCATCAGGATGATTGGTTAGGGATTTATGTTGGGCATCAGGATTCCATCACCGTGTCAACCAACCAGTTTAACATTTTGGTCTGACTAGATGCCAAACAGGCATCAGAGATGTAGCTGGGATTGAGACCTGCTTGACCCCAGTGTGTAAGTTTTCAATTTTAAGGGAGGGAAAAAGTAAGCACCCCCTCTTCCAGGCCTAAGATAAATCATAAACGAAAACACACCAAAGGCCAGCAATTACAATTCCAAGTTGTTTATTGATGAAAAAAGTGCTAGTAAATGCACCAATATCGACTCTGTTGTCCTCAGACTAGTTTCGGCATGCGCCTTCTTCAGTGAGGGTAAATTAAATGAGACAAATTACCAGTTAGTCGTAGATGCATATATATGGCCCCTTGACCAATAGAAATAAAGGTATGTTCCATACCAATACATTATACATGAAGATATAAGGAGGCTGTAAAGTTAAAGGACTAGAAAGAATGTAAATATATACATTTCCTAAATTACATAAACATAACTATTAGAGAATGACAATACTGATAATATTTGGGAAAATTGTCCTCACAAAATGAATAGATATCTTATTACATAACCTTTATGTATGAAAATACGAAACCATATCTATTACAAGGCGACAAAGTTAAAAATCATACGAACCAAATCAGCTATCTCCTATGAGGTGGATAGAGTTGATATAATCTAGATGAGGGGTAGATTATAAACAACCTAATAAACATGAGAGAGGCAAAACATATCAGATGTCAACATATGAATACAATCATACACGTCAAAAGATTCCATCTCTAAATATATGAGATCTCAAAAGTGTTAAACACAATGCAGTGTAAATAATCCTGCATGTAGGGTAAGTATAGTATACATGTAGCATCCACAGATCAACTAATCTAGTCTTCGGCATAATAATGTCAGAAGAACATATGAATGTCCATCTTGCTAAATGTGACTATACCCAAATCAAATATTGAATGTGCAGATGCTGCTTAGTACTCACTACCAATTATGGAATATACTTATCCTAAATCCATGGAAAATAAATCTCCAATATGTTGTGTGAAACTGTATCATAAATGGTCATTTAGACCTGGCGGAAATAATAGCATATATAGTATGGTACATTGTGGTATTTGCCATTCAAGAATATGTGCACATTGGGCTTGTCTTAGCAGATAGAGATTTACAAAAAGTTGACACACATGCGCCCTCTACAGAGGCCTACCTGATGTAAGATTAAGATGTAAGATTAGGGAAATGTGGATAAGAAGAGAAAGTAAAATGAAGGACCAATGGGAGAAGGGTGATGCAGATGAAAGCTGAACAGCAATTAAGTTTCTTCTCTTTTGAAGTCTGTATTTTTCAGAGTGATCTCCAGCCCACAACATTAAAATCTAATGCCATTCACTTTGTCACTAAGAAGAACTCATCTAATCCATAAAGCTACCTAGCCATCCTAGTCTAATGTGGAGGGCTTATTCCACAGACCGATTGCAAAGAGCAACTGGATGTATTTTTTGACAAATGTCGCCCTTTCTCCAAACACATCATGTGCATAAACTAGGCACATTATACTTAAGGGCTCTCTCTTCATGACTTTCAGGCTTACTATAGCCATCTCCTTGCTAATCTGTCATAGAATTGCGGCGGGGTCATTTTTAATGTCACCTATTCAGTGTGATTTAGATAAGGTTAACATTATATATGAGTGGTTACATTTGCATTAAGATTTTCAAAGGACACTGACTAGTGTATTATATTTAGTAAGCTTAACAGACTTTCTTTAAGAAATATTTTTGACTTCATCAATTATAATTTGTCTTTTTCTATTATCCACTGAGTTATTCTTTCCTCCTATGAGTCTATTCAGCTTGCATGTACCACATGCAACCATGCACACAACAGATCTTATTTCAAGTACCCCACACTGAAAGAAAATTTGATAACAGAGTATTTTTAATTCCTTTTCTCTTATGTCTCTCTCCCTTTCTCCAGCAGAGACATTAACTTTAAGATTTAGAAGTGTGCTGCTCAAATTAAATAATTGTGAATATTGTTAAACTTTTTATTATGCTGCATGTATTTCTCTCAGTTTTCTCCTTTCCTGTTATTCTCTGCTTGCAGTTAAGGATAACTTTTTCACTTTAGGTTTAATTTATACATTTAGTTTTGAATTTGTGTGTACTTTCTTAGTACACTGTATTTTGTCTTCCTTTCTTTCCTTAAAATTGTATATATTCTTGTTATAACTTTTTACTTTCATGTTGAAATCTATACTCCGTAGAGCTCCCCAGGAAAAGGATTCATGGCTGTGTATGATTGTATATAGTTAACTAATATTATATACATAGATAAATGCATTTAGCATAAATAATAACTGTAATAAGACAGCACATACATAATCTAAATCAAAAATATTTTAGTGGGATTTATTATCAAGTTTGCCAAAGAAATATCTAAAACACAGAAGAGCCCTCAACCTGAAAGTATGGGCATAAAACCTATGGATTATTCCTGCCTAGGGGAGATATGCTAACTCAAACAAGAAGTCCTGCATGACTCACTGGTAAGTATTCTGCCTCACAGGTCAAGGATATATTCCTGATATCTGGCTACAACATGGAGATATACATGATGTTCAACAAACTCACTGCCTTACTGGCATATAGGTGCTAGGGCCCTGCTACTCTTCCTCGGGCAGTCTACCAAAGCTCAGAGCTCCTCCCACTGCCTGTTTCTGGATGTGATCGACCAATCACCTGGCAGTACAAGTACTAAATTTCAGTCCCACAGGCAGACCCCTTCCAGTTTTCTAGTGCCATAGTAAGGGAAGGATATCTTAGATACTACTCCTAATTCTGGATGTTTTCAGTTGCTGAGTTCAGATAGGAAACCCTTTTGGGTGTTTATTTCCTCCCTCTGCTTTTTCTGTCGGTGCTTAAATTATTTATTCTGTTGCTTTGACTGTTTTTTATTAACCTGCTTAGAAATGTTGTATATGCTTCTGTTTTTACTTTGACTAGCATAGTAAGGCCTGTGATGTTGATTAAAAGCTTCAGCTGAAGGTTTTGACTAGAAAACTTGCTGATATTGCTGTTTCTTTGGGGGGGGGTTATGATTATTTGAGGTGATTGAGCAGGATTAACATTTCAAACATTTTTTAAATCATGATTTTGACACCTTTTTCTATGTTAAACATTTCTGACAGGATTTTTTCACTGGTTTATGATTTAATTCTTGTTGAATATTGTTTTAGGCTGCATCCACTAATATGGACCGAAATTAGACTTTTTTTACAAAATCGGGGACTTTTGTGCATTTATTTTGTGCTTGGAGCCATGTTACTGAAACTACTGTGTCACTTTAGTCAATGCATTGTTCAGAATAGTATACCTAAACAAATAGACTTCAGATTATAATTTAGTGGGATTTATTCATTTTTTACTGGACTGAGCATGCAGTCAGTATTTTCCACTTGGCTATTTTTTTGTCCCGACTTTATAAACTTAGATACAATACCATTCCCCTTTTTGCTCCTTGTGCATCTAAAAAAACATAAAAATAAATCAAGAAATATGCCTCAGCCTACAGCTTGTGACTTTGCAGTAGCCTAAGGCAGGCTATTAGAGCGTTTGCCTTCTTTTCCTCCAGGTCCCCTGGTGTGGTGTCAGTACCACAACGGTGTATTACATGAATGTCAGATAAATCCTCCAGGGCTGTACCATTTCCTGGTTTAGGTATAGAAGAACCAAACTCTTTAGATGCAGGGGAAGTCAAGGGTGCAGTATTTGTTGCCAGTGTTGATTAGTCTCACCTTGGGGATTCTCCCACTAGTGTAGTGCATTCAAAAAAGAGACAGAAAACCCACCATGTTGCAGGGCAGCAATCTTTGACTGTGTTTCCGCCTGAGATGGTAGCTATGGCTAAATCCATTGTTCATGCTGTTGATTGCAGAGTACAAACCTTTTCTATTTGAATAGGTTTTCCATAAATATAATCATGGAACTTCAAACATGCAAACGCAATTGCCAAAAGCTCTTTCTCAATCTAAGCATACTGCATCTTGGTTTGAATTCGAGTTTTCAAAGCATAGGCTACTGGTCTGCCCTCTTGAAGAATGACTGTACCAAGACCAAACTTTGAAGCATCACAGGAAAGAGTTACTGGTTTGTGAACATCATAATATCTTAAAGTAGGTAGACTGGCAATTTTCTGTTTCAGGACATCAAATGCTCTTTGGTGTTGTTCTGACTATGACCGGGTTACATCTTTGTATGTCAGCTCTCTTAATGGTGCTGAAAGTTGACCTAAATCTGGAATGAATTTGTCTAAATAGTTGAGCATGCCAAGAAAACATTGTAAAGCTTGGACATTGTTTGGAGCTGGCATCTCAAGAATTACTGTTTGCTTAGAAGGATCTGGTCGTAAGCCTGAAATGGTAAACAAATGACTCTCATACGAAAATTCTCGTAGCCTGAATTTACATTTCTGAGGATTCAGTTTAAGACTCACTTCACGGGCACATTCCAGAACATTCCTGAGGTTTCTATCATGTTCAACTTCACCATTGCCTCCAACAAGAATATCATCTACTATTATAGCACATAGAGAGCCAGAAAAAAATTTGCTCCTTCTCATGTTGAAAGACATCACTGGCAGAATTTATTTCAAATTGCATTCTCAGAAATCTGTACCTTCCAAATAGTGTACTGAATGTGGTTAGCAATAAAGACTTTTCATCAAGCAAAATTTGCCAAAATGAACTTTTTTGCATCTAAGACAGAAAAAAAAATAGTGCCATTTGGCACGAGGGCAGTGACTTCCTCAGCTGTGTGTGCATAGAATGATGAGATAATTTTAGTTCTCAGTTTAAATCTCTTTGATCAATAAATATTCTGATATCATCTGAGCTCTTCTTATGAGCAACTACCATGGAAGATACCCACTCAGTTGTTTTTTCTACTGGGAAAATTAACAAAATGAAAGGAAGAAGAACACAAACTGTATAAAAACAAAAAAGACTGTGAAGGCAAACCACTTAATAAAAATTGTATTAGCGCTTTCATTTGACAAGTTATTCAGACTTCTTCAGATACAAATAGAAAAGTGAATACCTTAGCAAAGCACATAGTTGAGAACATACATCACTCATTTCTCTTCTTTGTTTTGGAACAAACACTCCCTGACATGAGAGGTGGTCCTTGGTCCTTAAAACTAGAAGAAAAAGAGCTTTGGTGGCAGTTACGGTTGGGTTAATTTAATTTTCCTGGATTGAATGATATTTGTAATATAAAATGTTTATTGAATTTAAAAGCTTTGGATAGATGGATACATTTTTGAAAGTGTTTATCAATTATAACACAGAAAAAATTGTTATGTGTCTTTAAATTTGTGAAGAGGAAGTGATGTCATTATCAGAAACGTATATAAATGTTTTTTCACTTTTCTATTTGTATCTGAAGAAGTTTGAATAACTTGTCAAATGAAAGCGCTAATACAATTTTTATTAAGTGGTTTGCCTTCACCGTCTTTTTTGTTTTTATACTGGGCAAATTACTCCTAGCTGCACCATTCTATCTGATTCACCATGACTCTGTTCTGCATAGCTACTGGAACTTCCCAGGCTGGTCTGATGACTAGGCTTACCTCGTGGTCTAACTTCATGGGAGTATGCCCAGTTTGTCTGCAAAAATATCAGCATACACAGAAAAAATAGTGTGGGCAAAATTTGAGCTGTTATCATTCAAGCTTACATGGTGGACTTCTTTATTAAATGAAAGCAGTCCCATTTTCAAACTGTCTCTGAGGCCTAATAATGACTGCATGTCTCTCTTGAGTACCTAAAATTGCAAGTCATAGCTGTTCCCAGCAGAGTAACATGAAAGCACTACTGATCCTTCGGTTTGAAACTCTTCATCACCATAAGCAACAAGCTTTGCACACTTTGCCAAATCAAGTTGTTCCCCTGCTTTTACTCTAACAAATGTTGATACTGACATAACATTGCACTTTGAACCAGTATCTGCTTTGAGCACTATGGATCTCACATTAATCTGAACAGTACAAAAATTTTGTTCTTTGCCCATAAATCTACTGCATTGACTGTTTCACCAAGCACAGACACACCATCAACATAAAAAATAGGGTTGCAGCTTCCTAATTGATCAACTTGTGTGCTCTCTTTTAATAAAAGAATGAGCCTCTTGATTTGTAAAGCCTTTTGAAATTATTCCACTTTTTACATTTGTGGCACTGCTGACCAAAAGCTAAGCAGTTTTCTTGTACGGGTTCATGGTTACCTACCACCACAGTTACAATGTACGGGTTCATGGTTACTTACCACCACAGTTACAATGTACGGGTTCATGGTTACTTACCACCACAGTTACAATGTACGGGTTCATGGTTACTTACCACCACAGTTACAATGTACGGGTTCATGGTTACTTACCACCACAGTTGCAATGTACAGGTTCATGGTTACTTACCACCACAGTTACAACAGTTGACTATGCAGCTAGGTGGGGGTACATTCTTTGATTTTGCTGAGTCACCCCTGTGTTTTGCTGCGTGTACCCTAGGCCTTACTGAAGCTGCTCTGGTTTTACTGGAGTGGCCATGTCCTTAGGCCTATAACTTTTAACGTGTATACTATCCACATTAGCATACTTGCAGTTTCTAACAATGCTATTCTCATTTGTAAGCATATTTGTGTGCTTTTCTGTGAGCTCATATATCTGACAAATCTCACTGGCCTTATTTAACATTAAATCACTGCCTTAAGGCAAAATCTTTCTCATTGCATCATTATTAACACCACACACAAGCCTGTCTTTTATCATTTCATCTTTCAGATCACCAAATCTGCAGGTTTTAGCCTTATTTCTTAAGTTGATTATATATATGCTGCAAAAGTTTTATCAGGCTTTTGATTTCTTGTGTAAAATAAGTGTCTCTCCATTGTAATATTTGTTTGGAGGTTACACATCTGTCTAAATTTACATTTTAAGCACTCGTGGTTTTCCTGCATTTCAGCTGGTACCACAATATGGCGGTTCCCACTCCCCTTCGAACACAGCAGGTGCATACACAAATGAAAGCTCTCTCGCAGTGGCTTCTGAACCAGCTAAATTAAGCAGAAGAAATGCTTTTGTATGTGCATCTTTGTCAGAAAAAGCAGCCTGTATGAAAATATCATACAATTACTCAAACACTCTCCAATTTTCTGGAGTATTGTTATCAAACACAAGTGGAGCAGTTTACGAAATCCTTTTGCCATGCCAACAAATTACTTTTAAATACAGTGCAAACCTGGCCTTTGTAATTATGTATGAACATGCACACACACCAGGTACTTGTAATAATATTCAAATGAGCAATAATCTCTGTGAAATGATTGTACTTTGCGAAATAACTGTACTATAATAATGCACACATTTGACAACACTTTGAATAGATTTAGTTAATCCCCCGGATTCATGAAGATTGCGCCAGGCGCAGGCGTAGCATATGCAGGATAATGCCAAATATGTCCGCCGTGCGATTCAGGTACAAACCAACTCCACGTGCACTACCGGCGTACTACAGATCTACGCAGCCCTCAGCATAGGTATGCAAATCACCCCATGCGCAGTGTTGCACCATGCTATTGAAGGCATACAGTGATTCAGGAAGTGGTGCAGGCGTAGCGCAAGCCCATGGAAATGTAAACCAAAAACACGGTTTACATTTTTCCAAACAGAACATCGGAGTTATGGAAGCGGACCAGACTCATGTATTACAAAGTTAACATATGCCAATGGCTAAATACACAGCCAATGGCACAAGAAAAAATGCACAACACCTAAAAAACAACATTTAATGTCATGTCCACAGTAACGCACAGTACAACCACAGGGCATGTGTGTGCAAACAGGAATACAAAGCAAATATATACAAATGTCATAAAATTGCAATGTAAGAAAAATCAGGATTTCACCATAATATGAAATGGTAGGCATGGCACACCACAAGCAAGGCGCAACGGTTGCCAAGGGCCCGCAACAGTGTTCGGCGCTGTAACTATGAATTAGTAGTCAATGCCATGCAAATGAGGCAGGTAATACTGAATCGCAAACGTCCCGCCGGATTAAGGATGTACCTGACGGTGCAGCGCTATAACACCGAGGAGTGTATCAGAGGTGATACATGACATCAGCAGAGGGGTGTGCCACCGTATCAGTAAGCACATAGGAGCAATGCAAATCTAGCCTGGCCGTTGCTAAGCAAAGCTGCAGGACAGGGTTGGGGAGAAAGGTATAGAACCGTTCAGCTGAGAGCACACATGGTTCCCGAAAGCGCATGTGTACAGGGATGAAAACGTGCCCGAAACCCGGTAAGTGGATGCACACGCCGGGAACAATAGCACAAACAGGAAGGTCAGGGGAAGAAAAGAAGGAAATGCCGAAGCAGGGTAATTGGTGTACTAATGAGCAATTAACACCAATCAACTCATGGTGGCCAATCGACGGCAGTAGACAAGCCTGCATGCAGAAACCTGCAAAACAGGATAGGGGAGGCATAGGATTGCAAAGAAAGGAGGGAAGAACGTGGAATGCAAAGATAGGAGAACTGTCATAGCAGAGCAAAGCAAACCCACAGTAGACCGGCAATAGCACACATTACACAAGATAAACCAGGTCTAGGAAAGTACAAATGAAAGCAGGCTGCTGGATGCATGCCAACAAATGGTAGGTGTAACGTGCAGAAATGTAAATGGAAGGGCAGGAGGTAATTCGCAGCATCCAAATGTAATGCAACACCAAAGGCAGCACAATAGTGGTTCCGTTAATAAAACACAGAAGATACCCTGTAGCCACGATCGTACATACCCACCCTATGACATCATCAGTGTCCACAGCAAAACAGTATAAAGTGTGAAAGCACCCAACACACACCTGTGTATTCCCAAACACTGCACCATAGGTGTAAACAGATGGGTAACTTTTAAAATGTACATGTTGGGAGCTGCCATAGCTGTGATTCATCAGCATGTGTTACAGACTGACGGTGTTGTGGAGGATGATGCCAACAACCACTGTAGGCCTCGGAGGAGGAGAAGAGTGTTCAGACCAAGGGTAACCTACCACGGGCTACATGATCTGGAGATAGTAGAGCGTTACAGGGTGGACAGGGACATCTTACAGCAAATAGTTGAGCTTGCAAATACTAGCCACAGGTACTTTTCAAAGGCCAACTGGAGATATAATGGGGATCCCACAGGCAATGGCATCCAGGGTACATCACCAGTTCCTGGATGCCATGTTAGCACATGCCAATGAGCATATATACTTCCCCCGAACTCAGGAGGAGTTGGCAAGCAATATGCGTCACTTCCACCGTGTGGCAAACTACCCGGAGGTACTGGGTGCGATAGACTGCACTCACATACAAATCAAGTCACCACCCGGTGAGTATGGTAGGCGCTACATAAACCGCAAGGGATTCCACTCCATCAACTGCCAGGTCATGTGCAATGCCCAGGGCATTATCATGGATGTGTGTGGTGGCAGCCCTGGAAGCTACCACAACTCCCGTATCTGGCATGCCTCACAGCTGTATCAGGAATTTGTCAGGGAGGACATCCCACAAGGCCACCTTGTGGGGGATGCTGTCTATGCACTGGAGCCGTGGATGATGATCCTCATCAGAAATGCACACACACCAGTGCAAAAACGCCATAATGAGGCACATGCACAAACCAGAATCATCATAGAGCGTGTGTTCAGGATGCTGAAATCATGGTTCCGGTGCTTGGACTCTCCAGGCACGTGTGCCCAAATCTTCATAGTATGTGCCATGATACATAATATGATCCTGCGGAAACAGCTGCAGCAGGGTCAAAATGGGGGAGGGCCTCACAGCCCACCACAATTGCCAAGGCCAACACAGGCACAGCGGGATCCAGACCACGAACACACTGTGCCAGCCCCAGTAGGCAGACGGAGGCATGCCCAATATGCCTACACCTTGGCAAAGAGGGAACGTATAGCACATACCTTGACAGTGTAGGCTCCCACGGACACCCCTCTCCACCTGCACACACAGTAAAATGGATGGCACACAAACATGATCACCTGTAAATTAAGATGTATAGGTGGCCCACTGTGGAATCCTACATAGGCAGCCCTCAAACATTGTACACGCAACAGCCATTGGAACATGGAAATGTCAACACCTGAACAGTAGATGCGCCTATCAGCATCTGTCGGTGCTGTGTGTATAGGTTCTCAGGTACATCGGTAGGTACACGCCCGATTGTCAGAGGCAAAACACCAAACGGGGCAAACAGTGACTCCCGTCGCCACAACATCGAGTAAGCAACTGTCACTTACTGGAGCAGAGGCAATCGCGGGAGCACATGTGTGTAAGCACTGTCCTACACACACTCATCACGGATTCCCTGCTGCATTACTGAGGGGCTCCACAAAATATAATCATGGATGTTGTGTCAAGGCAGGGGATGTACCCATGACAGGCATTCGTCACCCTAGCATGCTGCATCCACGGTCGTATGAAGGTGTAGCACATTATCGGGTGTAGCTAATTGTGATATACATACCCAATGCCGGAGTACAGTCAGTAAACATCACATGGACATACCATTAACTGGACTCATCGATTTGTAAACTAACGGAGTTATCCATTTGAGTGTAGTGTGGAGTAACTGCTGTAGTGTACTTCACATACAAAATGACATAATACGTGTACAACCCCCAGATGTCCAAGTGGTACATGCAGTGACTGTCGTGCATGTTCCCAGTCCCACGTCCCGCAAGGGATGTAACGTAATCCCGACAGCACGGGTAATGCATTCCAGATGCAGGTAATCAGAATATGTGTAGCACACGTTAGCTGGAATAAGCATTGCCCACAGCTGGTAAGCGATGTTTAAATACGACTATATGGATATGCGAGAAACAGGGCTAAGCTTCACCGACCACTGTGCAGATCGCGGTCAAGTGATGTACAGAACAGGTGAAACCAGCATTAGTCACCCCTGAACAAATAGTGCCTGCTCTGAAGGGTAAAACGACCACTGCCAGGAGTGGAACAGGCAATCATGTATACAATCACCCAACACTATTGCTAGCCAAGATGTACGTACGGTGGGGTTGCCACATTTCAAATGACCAATGTGGGACATACGCCAGATGTCTGCAGGCCGACACATACACCTGGCCAGTACGAAAACCAGAACATCAGTGTTTTGCATAGATAAAAACCTTTTCTAGTAATGGCCGCAGGTACGTGTTCCGTGTCCTGTAACATGTAGGTGGGTCAGATACAGAATGAGTGGTTTATGCAACTATTACATAAACTATAGGGAATATGTTTCTCCCAAAGTCACAGGACATTTGCTATGTTCACAAATATTTCGCAGGACACAACTGCACAAAGAGGGACTGTCCCTCGCAAAGTGGGACGGGAGGTAATCTTAACCTATGGCAGGTGTGTAATGTGATAGGTACAGACACAAATGTGCGGAGTCCAGGAAATACAGTATTCACTGACAAACACACAATGAAAGGCGTAGCTTGCCTGTCACCACCCCTGTCCGAGATATGTATATATGTGTGTGTGTATATATATATATATATATATATATATATATATACACACACACACATAGATATATACATAGATATATATATATATATCTACACATATATAATACAGATAGAAAGGGCGATAGTGTGATATATGTCGCTATATAAGGGGTCACTGACATCTGCAAATATATAGATAGGTCAATGACATTCAAAACACCTTTGAGGTACAAATAAATAGGATACCGCCAACTATGGAACGTGTCACACACCGACACGCGTAACCAGGAGGCTGAAAGACAGAAAAAACACAGTACTGGAACAGTAGAACCACGAGGAATATGACGATAGTAAGGACATGTAGTCACCGCTGCCGGCGGTGCGGTCCACGTAGGTACCGTGTACAGCTGTGGTTGTGAGTGATGTAGCCTGGGTATGTGTGTGTTGAGGGTGCCATGTGTGTTTCCGTGTGACTGTAAAGTGTGTGTGTCCGCATCGTCTGTCTGTAGGTGGCAACTCGGAGGTAGATAATTACGGTAGGTGCGGGTATAGCTAGCCGTAGGCATGCAGTAAACACCTGTCCCACATTGGGAGGGATAGCCCCCCCCGGGCAGGCGTGTCCTGACATGAAACGTTACAAAGGGCAACTGTCCGAGAGTTTAGGACATTAGTATGTCCCAAATATTATGCAATAGTTGCAGGAAATACTCATGCCTGTATGTAAGAAATGGAAATGTTACATGCAAACCGATAAGTAGGCAAGATCCAAGAACAATTGGTATGTAATGAGGATAAAAGTATGTACTATCATGTGTACTGACCGTGGCCATATGTCAGCCTGTAAACACCACTGTGTGACCTGCAAGTGTCCAACTATGGCCATATGAAAAGGTGGCAAGCCATGCCACAGAGGGTCTGACACCAACAACACTGCAATGACTGCAAATATCTGGGACAGACATACACAGGATAGCGGTCATTTAGAAATATCCCTGCACATATTGCCGTACATCCGGAGGTATGGAAGTATCAACCTCACCTGCATACCATATAGAAACCAATTAACAACGGCCCAAAGTAAATTCCCGTAACAGAAGTCTACTAAGTGATAGCACTGTAATTAGGAAGGGCCCACACACATATATATGGACTACGTAGAAAGGCAAGCCCCACAAAACCGTATATGCTAAGTACACCTGCCTACATCCCCCACACTGGAAACAATAGCAATACAGACCGTAATCACAGCACAAACATCCAGTTAGTCAATTACATCTGCTGAACCGTTAACATACCTTGTGAGAGACACATTTAAAGGCGCCATGCAAAATTGTATCCGTCGTATAATGGAACAAACGGTGATGTTACAGGTGTTTGCAATAGTCCATTATCAGACGGGTGGGATGACAGGTACAGTCACAGGTAGAACCACATACTCAAGCCATCACACACAATCCATGGGGGACATGACTCCAAAATACACTTGGCTCTACATATAGCAGTTGCAATTACACACAACAAAACACAATACAGGCCGTCTTCCCGAAGGCAGGGCAAATGGCCAACGCCCAAGTGGAGAATTCAATTATACCTCACTGTTGCCACGTAATTGATGAATGGAGTAGCTGCACAGCTGAAGTGCACATAATTAGTCACACCGGAACACCAATTGGTGGCAGTAAACCACATGTTGCAGTTATCGACGTATATAAGGATGACTTGCCAGATATGCAAACTGCATGCTCATACCGTAAAACAGTTTAAAGAGTGATACAGAAGAGTGAGATAGAGATGAAATACCGGAACAATATCAAGGTATGTAGAACACTAACTGTATGTATAGTATGTTCTGTATTAAGTTATGTCAGTGTATGCTTAGCTTGGTTTGCAGTAATTAAAAGTGTCCACCATGCATAAAGTGGGAAATGGTATTTATGTAGTGATGTCTTGCTGATCGTACTAATGCTTGTAGAAGTTGTGCGTCCAGCAGTGGGCCACAAGGTAAACAGCACAGACACCACAAGGGATGCAACATGACGGCTTTAAACAGAACAATGTCATATGACCCACCGTCAGTGGCCGGGTATGTCCAATAAGTACGTGCCATAGCAGGGGATAGTATATGTGGATATACTGTGACAGTACGCATGTGTATGGGCATATAACATCAATGACATGTCTAAGGTGGTCCCTCTGTGCAAGTATGTTTTGAATTATGGGATACCAGGTAAAGCATGTGTAATGTATAGTACAGTAGATTGATATGTCAGATATGCTACACAGGAGAACAGGCATATGATGCATACCAAAGGTATCGTATAGTGATGTGAGTAGTATGTAATTAATTTATGTATAAACAGTTATGATGAAATAAATAATGTAATCCACTCTGTGCATTTGCAAAGGACACAAACATTACTCCCATACTAGAATAGCAGAAGAGATGTGACAGACAAACAAGAACATGACTGGCGTGTACAATAACAGGATGCATATAGCCTGTAGTCATGGGACATTGTAATAGCATGACAGCTAATCTAAATGGAAGGGCTATTCCAGTAACCATGCACAAAGGACATGTAATAGCTCCACAGGTTCATAGTGGGGTACCATGTAGTCTGGCAAGTCTATGTGTAACAACAACTACAGTGTGCACACCAGTGGCACCACTCTAGGGTAGTGTCCTGTGAACAGAAGAGCCATGTGTAACCTGCATCTCTGCACAGTACAGCCACTGCAGTGATCCCTGACGTACATGTGTCCACCATCCACCAAGTGAGGTATCACATGAACACTGCTACTGACTGTCCATGCGTGATGTACATAGGAATCTTGTTCCAAAGCATGGTGAGTGTTCAGTCTGGGAATGCAACCCCCAAGCACATGCCACACACTATTGTGTGTGTGCACATATCCATGAGCATCATGCTCATAGTGGCTATTGTTTGTCGAGTATGCGGAGTATATCCATTAACATATTTGCAGACATGGGCCCTGTCTTTGCAGCAGAGGTCACCCCTGAGTATGTAGTCCACAAATGTGTACAGACGTGGTGTCTGTACATCAGCCGCAAACTTTAACTGTCGTAGCTCAATAAACGTCATGGCGTTTTAATGTTGAGTTATGTAAAGCTGTTGTGTAAGGTACACCCTAAGTGGGGTGTTGTACCCATGGATGTGTATATAAGTCCGGTGTTCAGAGGTACAATGGGTGCCTATGTACCAGCTACATACCCAGTACAGTCAAGTGTGGACACATAGAAGGATAAGCATGCCACAGTGGCAATGTGGTAATCACAGGAGTGTGTGTGACATGCATGTGTTTTACAAACACATACAATGCGACATGTATGTAGGGGACTAGCACCTATGTGATAACCAGTGGGTGGATGGTGTACTGCAAAGGTGATGTTCATACCAAGTGTCATGCAGGTTGAGGCCATGATGTTCATATCAGGTATCCATCACAGTGACGCCCCGTATGGATGGGGTCTGTATCAGCTGGTGGATCAACAACGGCGCTTGGTATGCAGTGGTCTGTAAAGCTAGGCAGGGACGTCCCCTCAGTGGTAGCCTGTACCTCAGGGAAGCATATACCGAACATGAGGGCCCTATGACTGAGAACTGTGGTATGCCAAGTGTAACTGGAATGCAGTATGTGATATGGTATGCCACCCTCAATGTGTGTGTCCCGTCCATTAGCCACTTTGCATAACATCCTGAGACATATGTTGTGATGTGCAGGTGGATGTGCATGTTGTCAATACCAGAATGGAGAACGGTGCTGAAAGGCAGCGAGAGGACAATGTAGGTTGTGTGGACCCCCGTGTCATCATCAATTACTCTGGCGACTGTATGAAAGGTGTTCAACAGGTGTAGGAGGCATGCTGGCCCCAACAAGACCAACCCAGCTGGCATCAAAGGACCACAGCACAACAAAGACTCAGCGAATGATGTCCATGATGATGTGCCCTATAGCCGTGCAGAACAGTCCAGTGAGGTGTGTAGAGCAATAGTCCCGGTCGTGCATTCTGGCGCCACCTGTGTGGAGTGTAACTGTCACTGTGTGCCAGTCAGGGGCCACAATGTCTGGTACAAGGCTATTACTGAATATGGTGTCCCAGTGGGGGGACATGTCATTCAGAGGTCTGTGGACATCACAGTCTGGGATTTTGTAGGGTGACAAGGGGCCAGTGTCCTAGGACATATAGAGTGCAGGTCAGTACTGTGTAGGTGTGACCGCAGGTACACCGCAATGTTCCTGCAAGGAATGTGGCCCCGTAGGGAGTGAGAGGGTGTAATGTTAGCATTGAAGCCATCAGATAGCATGTTGCCAACATCACCTGTTACTGTCATGTTCCAGAGTGACAGTTGTATGTGTGAGCAGATGTGGGTATTGCATACGACTACTGACATACCACCATAATGCCTTGTGGTACATCTTGGAATGTATCGCAGAAATGTGTACGTAGCTAGCTATGGAGTATGTGATGAGGGATCCTGTGGCCCTACCGAGGCTGACCAGTGAGTTACCCCACCCATGGGAATGTACACTACTGTGCAACAGCCCCCACCTGTTGTTGTAAAGTATGTCCATGGAACCGCACCCCTAGAGTGTCGTCTGTTATCTGGTGTGTACCATCATTGCTCTGTGTGGAATAGCATGATCCATATTGTCGTGTACGTGCTAATGAAGTGCACTGGGGTATGTCTCAGCATTTGTATGTGCATTGTCCACCTGCACGTGTGTCATGACGTCAGCTACCGCTGTCATACGACATCTGTAGTAGGTGTTGTAGTACTCATCTACTGTGTATGCCGTGAAGTGTGTGGTGCCGGTATGTGGCTAACAAGGGTGAGTAGCATATGTTTGGATTCCATCAATGAGGGGATAACCCCAGGTGTGGAACAGCAGTCACATGTTAGTAGTGTCCATGTCAAGGATACTGTTGGTCTTGGAGGTGGTGTGTATGGGTCGAACCAGCCGAGCGGAGGTTATGACTCACGGACAGCGTACACCTAATGTGTCGGTACATGTGCGGCTATCACAGTTAAGTGTGGGTTACTGTCAGTCTCACATCAGTAGAAGCAGTATGAGCCCAACTGTCCAGTACACCATGAAATGAGGTCTGGTAACCGTGGGGTATGTTGAATCCGCAGCTGGTAATACTGTGTATAGCAGTCCCGGACAGTTATTTGCACGTGGAGCACCTATGATGCATTGTGCTAAGTAACCAGCCGGGATGTGTGTACAACATAGTGGAATATGGGGACACCTCAGCCATGGGTGTTCCAGTCCAGGTACATGCCTGAGAGGTACAGTCTGTCTATAACCAGTCATTGCAGGAGTGCTCTGCAGAGCCAAGAGGCAGGTCCCAGTCACTGCAGAGATATTGAAGTGGTGCAGTATCAGGTGTGAGCCTAGAGGCAGGTCCCAGTCACTGCAGAGATATTGAAGTGGTGCAGTATCAGGTGTGCCTTGCCTGCGTGCATCACAGAGGATGATGTCAAGCATTGTGTAACATGACCACATGTTTCGCTAGCCAGTTCCCATTCTGGTGGTGACTGTTACTGGACACTGTGCAAGACAGGCAGTATAAAAGCAGCAAGAGTGCAATATGTGATCCGTACTCCCAGGGCTGACAGGTGCAGGTCAACTGTGCCACAGCATCATGTTGTTTGACCAGGTCTGTCAAAGTGGACGTATACCAGATGCCTGTGGAATGACAGCAGAAGCATGGACACAGTCACTCGTTGTACAGTGGTAACCGGTCCGGATGACTGCAAAATGCTCCCCAGGGCTCGGACCACACCATCAGGGCTACAACACCGGTGGGCTATTGCATGTCCCTGCACACGTAGTCTGTTCCCTGAGATACAACTTCAGTCACACAAACATGGAAAATGACAGTCACATCGTACCTGCTGAGTTGTGGCATGTGTGCATAGGTTATGTTGCAGAACCAGTTACTTGACAGCAGGATGTAAGTGACTATCGCCTTGTGTAGCCTGCTGAGTGGAACAGCAGTGTGACCATCGACAGTCACCTATGACAGGTGTGTTGTGTATGTTATGACACCATATTGGCTGTATGTGATGGGCACACGTGTCTGTGGGCTATAGGTTGGTGTGGTTGTTTTTGGCGATGTGGGCTGCCATTGGTGCCCACACAGAGTATGGAGGGGTACTGTACAAGGTGTCTCTGTATGTGTGGCCTGTGGTGGGGATCATGTGGGACTATGTGATGAGTGGGGTGTGTTGCCAATGTTGCACATCCCCACATGACTGTCAGGTGCAGTCAGGGTTGGTGACAGTATAACCCCCAGCAGGGCTGCATATGTGCATCCCCCACAGGCTGTACTGTTGTATGTTGGGAGGTGTGCATTGACTGTGTACATGAGAATAGCTCTATTGCCACATGTACAACATAGTCATCATAGTGACAGGCAATAGCACTGGTACGTGCCAGTTGGACATGCCTGTATATAAGTGGTACGTGCCAGGTGGACACGCCATATAAACTACTATGTCTCATGAGATATGTGAGTGATGTGTGTACGACAGCTGTTGTACTGTAAGCAAGCTGGAAATGTATGGACAGACAGTGTACCTGTGAGGACGGGTGTGAAATGGGTGCTAAACTAAGCAGTAGCTCATAACATGCCAAGAAGCTCTGAACAATTGCCGAGCATGCCCATACATTACAGATGGGGTGTTGGATAATATCAACCCACAAGTGTTGACGACAGTCATGATTGGTGGCACCGCATCAGAACACTGCCGGGTATGGTCTGCAAGTCCATGAACCATTATCAATGTAGATGTTAGCAGTACAGATGTACAAGACGGTATGGATGTTTGACTACAAATGCCTTTGTATGTCACAGGAGTGTTCTACTAGTGGCCTGTTGACAGACTCACAACTACTAAAGGTACTACAGTGACATGTGCATATCACACGGTGTCAGCTACAGTAAATCAGGGTTAATGTGTTGTACCCCACCCGCATTGTAGCCCATACCACACAGACAAATGTCAGCCATCTGTGTATGTGAGGATGTGAATGGCCATGACCTATGGGCAATAGTTGTCACAGTGTTGTGAACAACATACAGAATGGGCTGTGTGTGTGAGGTGTGTGACATATGTGCACATTCTGGTGGATGATATCAGCAATAACACCACTAGGGGAATACCCCTGTACCCATTAAGTAACACCTAGGCTGTGGTCAACATTATGGACACTGTGTTAGGGATGGTGTTGTGCAGTACACCTCCCTGAGCTGAAGACGTCTCCCTGGCCCTTTAGGTAGTCATCCGAGGTACCCTTGACATGACAGGGTGGTATCCATGAGCACGGAGATCATTGGACAGGCAAACACAACACCCGTGTGACCAATATTGGAACACATATCACCCTCCAGGGGTAGGGCCCATGCGTGGATGGCCGATACCATCCTCCACAATACTCACCTCCAGTATGCAGCATGCTATCCACCTTGCATACAGACATATGCCACACTATGCTGTTAGACATGCTACATGTCCATAGCCTGATCTGAAAGGCATACGTCATGGATAGCCATCGCCCTACGACTAGGATAGCCACATGCTGGACAGATCCCTGTGCCATACCTGTGACATACTCCCGCCATACCATGCAGCCCTGTCCACATAGCTGCACATATCATCCCTGTCATACATGGTGTGATGGCCGTATGGTAGATGTAGTATCAACTATCTGGATCAGTAATGTGTCACTGATGCCCCTCGCGGTGGCACAATGGGTGTTGGATACAGCTAGTAAACCCAGCCCGTACATGCTATAGCCAATAACCTTACCTGCGAATGACGTCTGACTAGCCATTGTCCCATGTCTATCACATGTGCAACACAGGCGATCCATGGCAGGATGTTGAACAGCTGTACAGTGCAGTGTAGATGTCTATGGCAAAACAGATGCATGTACAGGTTTCCATGAGTACTTGGTGCATTGTCACTGCCCAAGTCCAGGTAAGGCTGTGTCTGTGTTGATATGTGACATATACACAACATCAAGGTCGACAGCATTACCATGGATACATTAGGCATGTGCAGATAGGTAAGAACACCAGTGCAGGCAAACAGACATGCCCACATGAAGACAGACGTCACATGCAGTACGAACACTAATGAGGTGACACACATATATGGGGATGATATCCAATGCATAATGGGTGTTACATGTGTGTGACACATACATGCCAGTCGTGTTAGTGTCATGCTGATTTGCAAAGATAACTGTGCAGATGTACTAGAAATGTATGTGCAGCAGTGTCACTGTACATGTTTGTAAATGTGACCTGTCATCTTCATCATGTCTTACAGATAATGCCTCGTACACGCTTACCAGCATACAGCCGACAGGAGGATGATGTTGTAATCCCATACCTCCATGAGAACTACGAGGTGTTATTTAACCATGTGCCACAGCACTCACAGCAGCAGGATGACCTGTGGCAGGATCTTCGCAGGACGACCTGTGGCAGGATCTTCGCAGGAGGGTCAACGACGTGGGTGGCCACAACCGCACCTACCAGCAGGTGCACAGACACTGCATGCACTTGATACGTCATGCAAAACAGCATGCCACTGCAATCACCAGGGAACAAGGTGGAACAGGTGGTGGGCCACCAACCTAGCCTCCACTCACACACACAGAGGAGCTACTGGCCAGTCTGGGGACACCCTCGGAACAGTTCCCACAAACACTAGCCGCCATCGTGGAGGTGGGTGTCTCCCAACCAATGAGCCTGGAGTTGCCTGGTAAGTCAGTACTGAACATATGGCCAGTATATCCTACGTACATGCATGTGTCAGTGTACATCATGTAATGTAACAACATATGCAAGGTATGTGGACACACATGCTTCATGCTGCATTATGCTACCCTGTGTATGCACCATACCTCTGAACTGTACAGGTATTTGCAGGATGTCCAGATGTCTGCCTCATATTGTTGGTGTGTTCCCCTTAATATCTGTCCCTTTCTGGCAAATAGCTGAGGAATGGAGTCATTAAATGATGACATACATTTGTGTTTACGACTGCACATTCCGTGTAAAAATCATGTGCATACAAACCTATTAGTCTAGCAAATTTCTAAGTTTGTAAGAGCAATATGTCACAGTTGTCGCTATTTGTCCCCATCATAGTAGGCTTTGTCCACATTTATTGTTCTAAGAGGTTGAGAGGTATGGTATGCACACATGTGCTTACTATATGCTATTGTACAGGTGAATGTGTTAACTTGAACTGTGCACCCTGTGGCTGTCATACAGTCATGGATAATGTTTATACTGCTGTGTCACCCTATACAGGTACCTCTGGTGTGCCGCACAGACAAGAGTCCGTTGCAGGTGAGACTGTCATCGGTATCAGGCATGCCAAAGCATAGATCTATTCACCATGTGGCCAGTTAATACATGGATATACAGGTCGCATCACCCATCATCCACACAGGCCACCCATGTTCAATATATACAAATGAAATGACACACAGACATGAAACTACAGTATTTTTCATTGCTACATGTGTGTCCGGTTGTGCATGCAACGGTGGAGGTGTTCTACAATAGAGGCATATGTACTATACAGTGGAACAAAACGTGTGGTACACAAACCAGTACCGCACAGTGAGCAGTGATATGGGCAGACCACAAGCATCACCATTGTGTTATATACCCCTGCAATGGGTTCACACATTGTGATGTTCCATCCGACATGTCTCAGACATGTAGCGTTTTGGTTGCAATATTGTCACAATTTCCCATAACCCATACCCCACATACCACACATACACCTGTTGTCTGCATAGCCCTGTGGATGGTGACATATCCAACATCTATGTGTGTATGTCATATGGGACAACACAGACGTGTGATAGATGGCCATCACATACATGACCAAAACATGTGCACACATGGCCATGGGGGATGGCCAGAGACACGTAGCCACACAGTAGATGGGATATGGATACACCCTGTCCCACTTTGTCCACACATGGTCCAATTACAGCCGTACTAGACCGATTGTACAGGTGATGTGGTACGCTGCACATCTTAAATGCCTGTGCACAGCTAATGGAGGTGTCAGTGACGTCTACCTCATAAGATGTGTTGAACATGACGGCTGTGTCATAGCATGACAGTAGTCACCTTTACAGATTCCACTGACAGTGACACCAGGCCACAGATACTGTACTTTTCCCTTGCTGCTGTAGGACATCACTGTTAGCTGTGCACCTTGTGTGCGTGGTACATCAATGTCATGTGTGAAATGGTGACGTGACAGGTCCGCTATGTGTGGACATGGTTGCCTGGCAGCTAACACTCTGTAGTCATCGTGCAGGGGTGTCATCTGTATGTCCTCCAGTGACCTGTCACATGACACAGCATGGTTTGGTGTGTATACACCTCAGCATCGTGGGTCACAATCCACAGGTATGTCATGGGTATGCATGCAGTTCTGAATATGCAATGCATACATATCATGCACTGTTTAGCAATATAGACACGTCATGATGCCAGGCAATGGCACAGTGTCTGTACTTCACACTGTACAGCAATGTAGATGGCTCACAGTCCTCTACCATGCCCATGCACATTTGCTCAACATGCATTCTATCTGTAGGGCATATGGACAACACAGCAATGTGATACCCAGTATGACGCTGTACATGTGTCAGGACACCATTGTGTCAGGCATGCATGCATGTTAATGCACACGCCATCAGATTACATGTCAAGGTGATGTCAGCCATGTGTATTGTTATCCTGTTCTGGTCCACATGGTGTATCACGGGGATCTATGCATACTACCATGATTGTGTGAATTGCATGGATAATATGACACCTGCCTGCTGTAGTGTGCATTCCAGGGGGTATGCTTACAAACACTATTGATGTCTGAGCTGCATGCTGTCAGCTGTATCACAAGCATGCTGCATGCCATCTGTCATATCACATGCATGATGTGTGTGTGTGTGTGTGTGTGTGTGTGTGTGTGTGTGTGTGTGTGTGTGTGTGTCAGTGTGTGTGTGTGTGTCTATTGCAATTTAGAGTCTTCCTTTGCATTTACAGGTGATGTAGGTGTGTTACCCTCCTGCGGTCCATCTGATAGTGTCCCCACAGATGCTAGCAGTGATGAACATATGCATGAGGTACAGGCAGGGATGTCAGGGGCTGAATCTGTGCCAACGGTTGCCATCCCAGCTAGGTCCCCCTCTTCCCCGCACAAAGTTCAGCTGCCAACACATACCGCATCAATCGTGGCCATAGAGAAAGAACAGTCAGCATCTGTTAGCGTTGAACAGGAACGTGTGGTGGCTACAGAAGGTGTGTCTCCACACCATGGTGGCAGTGTACTGACTGCAGATGTGCCAAACAGGCATGTGGCTGGTGCTGCTCGTAGGAGGACCTCTGGCAGGCATGCACCTGCAGGACATAGCTCAGCAGCTGGAATCACCAGACGCATGTTCCAGACTGTAATGGCAGCACAGGCATGTGCCGAATGGCACAACAGAGAAGGGCAGAGGCTGTAGAGGGCTGCTATCAGTACCCTAAACAACAACATCCAGGCATTGGCAGGTGCTCAACAGCAGATTGCTGATGTTCTGGACAGGCGATTGGGTGACATGGTCAGAATCCTTGACCGTGGCATGGCAATCCGCGAGCATGAGCTGTCTGTGCTGTAACATCTGGTAGGAGTGAGGTGTAGGCCACGAGGACGTAGGCCAGCTACACCACCTAGTGCAGGTCAACATGAGCGTGCCACCTCACATGGTTGCTCCTATAGTGCTGGTAGCAGTAGCAGTGCAGCTGGTTCTGCACTGTCCACACCAGGACACAGCAGGCCACGTGGACGTGGCCCTGGACGTTCCTGACAAGGACATGCTTCCAGTGGCCATGTGTCGTCGGACAGTAGCCATTCTGTACCTCCACCTGGTAGTGCCCGTGCAACCTCTGGCAGGCACAGGACACGTGGCCATGGCCGGTCACAGTGAGCTGTACAACCTGGTCTGTACAATCTGGAGCTGTCGATAATACCCTTGTGTAGGCCTCACAAATGACAGAACTGTGTGCACACATACACGCACACAGCAAACACAACTCTAGGGCTCCACAACACCCACATGCATACGGAACAGACATGTCCAATCAAATCACCGGCCCTTACCCACACACATGATGTCATCCATTGGTGCAGCCTATGCCCCTGGCAAACAGTATCACCCTGTGCATATGATGAAGCCTGTGCCGCATCCCTGTCATCCACACCATTGGTGCAGGGATATGCTCAAATGGTCTGATGCACAGGGTGAACAGAATAGTGAGAGATGTATCTAACATTACTTGTGTATGCATATTGAGGGATGTGTATGTGACATAGGTGGTGTACTGTCGACATGCACCAGTCATACCATGTAGTCCAGGTGCAGCATGCATTGTGATATGTTCACAGTATGTGTCTCGGTTATAACAGTAACAGCATGTTGGTAATGATGCCCTGGTTCCCTCCTATGGTGTACTGGCATGTGCCTACAGGTAGCAGTGTTTGCAGTCCCCCATGTGTAACTGTGGAGTACTCACAGGCACATATGGCAATATCAGCATGCTAAACGTACCCTCAACCTGACTGTTGGAAAGTCGAACATGACACAGATGTCCGCACATATACTGCACCTGAAGAATGTGGTCAGTTGAACAGGCTACAGCGGACAGAGATGTGACATACATACCAGGAAACATTACAGGTATGTTGACATGGTGCAGGGGTTGTACACAGCGGTCTGGCCAATGATGATGTTAGAGGCCACTTGATAGCATGAGGCCACACTGTGTAGCAGTAATACCCTGTCACATTACAGGAACATGGCCACATTCACGGGGTCTTCAGCAATATAACGCACACCCCATAGTGTTGAGGTGAGGACCCTTGCCTATGTGGTCATCACCCTTGCAGTACTTTGCACCCACACAACGTGGCACAGAGAAGGAACATGCACAGGTAGCCAGTACGGTTGGGACCGATGGCATCAACAGGGTAGTAGACTGCATCACCATGAGGGGTTAGTCACCATGAGGGGTTAGTGATCCTGTTTTCACTGTATGGTAGCATACACCCTCACCTCACACCAAGCACCAGACAGCCATACATACATACACACACACACACACACACACACACACACACACACACACACACACACACACACTGTGGTGACCAGAAATGTGTATACGGATAGCCGATGTGTGTGATGCACCACACCTGCCGACGTCATGCTTTCCACACTGCAGTATGTACAGATCTCTACAACGGTGTACAGGGATGTGTAACAACTGGGATGTAATCCCCACCATATGTGGCATATGTGGTCACACAAGCAGACACACATGGCAGTGCTGCGAATGATACACCTGCCATATGATGAGACGTTTGATAGACATGCAGCGGTATTGTCCGCATTATGTGTACCAATGCTATGTCTGGCAATTGTGCTGCTATATGCACACAGGAGGATGTAAGTGTTACAGGTGTCATGTGACATACAGTTGGTAACACCTGACCGCTGTGTATGCGTTATGTCATCACCATCAAGTAACAGTGACATGGCGTCCACACTGCAGTATGTACAGATCTCTACAACGGTGTACAGGGATGTGTAACAACTGGGATGTAATCCCCACCATATGTGGCATATGTGGTCACACAAGCAGACACACATGGCAGTGCTGCGAATGATACACCTGCCATATGATGAGACGTTTGATAGACATGCAGCGGTATTGTCCGCATTATGTGTACCAATGCTATGTCTGGCAATTGTGCTGCTATATGCACACAGGAGGATGTAAGTGTTACAGGTGTCATGTGACATACAGTTGGTAACACCTGACCGCTGTGTATGCGTTATGTCATCACCATCAAGTAACAGTGACATGGCGTACTGTTTGCACATGGCATGGTAGGATGGCGTGTGACACACCTGTGAGCCATCCCCGGCACACATACATCTACACAGGTGGATCACCACTTTATGTACACACCCCTCCATACGTGATGTACAACCAACCGTACTGTCTGTATATCACCATATACAGGTGTCAATGATGGGGCTGCATTGCGACTGCATGTTGTAGTTAGGCACAGCTGTGTTACGGACATCAGCCACTGCACATGCATGGTTGCTGCATGCAGAGTACAGATTGTACATGTGTGTTGGTCCTACATGTGTCTCCTGTAGCCATG
>NC_056726.1:1006670665-1006758165 GCF_019279795.1 Protopterus annectens
CACTCAATCCATACACGCCGGAGGCTTCGTGTATCATGGCCTAGGCAATGTTCATGTTACGGGCGGTCTTGCACGCCCCTGCAGGTGTTTGCTGAATAGCCTGGCAGTCATCTTTCCTTGCTGTACTCTCACTCAATCCCTACACGCCGGAGGCTTCATGTATCATGGCCTAGGCAATGTTCGTGTTACGGGCGGTCTTGCACGCCTGCGGGTGTTTGCTGAATAGCCTGGCAGTCATCTTTCCTTGCTGTACTCTCACTCAATCCATACACGCCGGAGGCTTCGTGTATCATGGCCTAGGCAATGTTCATGTTACGGGCGGTCTTGCACGCCTACGGCGGTGTTTGCTGAATAGCCTGGCAGTCATCTTTCCTTGCTGTACTCTCACTCAATCCATACGCCGGAGGCATCATGTATCATGGCCTAGGCAATGTTCGTGTTACGGGCGGTCTTGCGCCCTGCGGGTGTTTGCTGAATAGCCTGGCAGTCATCTTTCCTTGCTGTACTCTCACTCAATCCATACACGCCGGAGGCTTCATGTATCATGGCCTAGACAATGTTCGTGTTACGGGCGGTCTTGCACGCCCCTACGGGTGTTTGCTGAATAGCCTGGCAGTCATCTTTCCTTGCTGTACTCTCACTCAATCCATACACGCCGGAGGCTTCGTGTATCATGGCCTAGGCAATGTTCGTGTTACAGGTGGACTTGCACGCCCCTACGGGTGTTTGCTGAATAGCCTGGCAGTCATCTTTCCTTGCTGTACTCTCACTCAATCCAAACACGCCGGAGGCTTCATGTATCATGGCCTAGGCAATGTTCATGTTACAGGTGGACTTGCACGCCCTACAGGTGTTTGCTGAATAGCCTGGCAGTCATCTTTCCTTGCTGTACTCTCACTCAATCCATACACGGAGGCTTCATGTATCATGGCCTAGACAATGTTCGTTATGGGCGGTCTTGCACGCCCTCGCGGTGTTTGCTGAATAGTCTGGCAGTCATCTTTCCTTGCTGTGCTCTCACTCAATCCATACACGCCGGAGGCTTCGTGTATCATGGCCTAGGCAATGTTCATGTTACGGGCGGTCTTGCACGCCCCTGCAGGTGTTTGCTGAATAGCCTGGCAGTCATCTTTCCTTGCTGTGCTCTCACTCAATCCAAACACGCCGGAGGCTTCATGTATCATGGCCTAGGCAATGTTCGTGTTACGGGCGGTCTTGCACGCCCCTACGGGTGTTTGCTGAATAGCCTGGCAGTCATCTTTCCTTGCTGTACTCTCACTCAATCCATACACGCCGGAGGCTTCATGTATCATGGCCTAGACAATGTTCGTGTTATGGGCGGTCTTGCACGCCCCTGCAGGTGTTTGTTGAATAGCCTGGCAGTCATCTTTCCTTGCTGTACTCTCACTCAATCCATACACGCCGGAGGCTTCGTGTATCATGGCCTAGGCAATGTTCATGTTACGGGCGGTCTTGCACGCCCCTACGGGTGTTTGCTGAATAGCCTGGCAGTCATCTTTCCTTGCTGTACTCTCACTCAATCCATACACGCAGGAGGCGTCGTGTATCATGGCCTAGGCAATGTCCGTGTTACGGGCGGTCTTGCACGCCCCTGCAGGAGTTTACTGAATAGCCTGGCAGTCATCTTTCCTTGCTGTACTCTCACTCAATCCATACACGCCGGAGGCTTCGTGTATCATGGCCTAGGCAATGTTCATGTTACGGGCGGTCTTGCACGCCCCTACGGGTGTTTGCTGAATAGCCTGGCAGTCATCTTTCCTTGCTGTACTCTCACTCAATCCATACACGCCGGAGGCTTCATGTATCATGGCCTAGGCTTTGCTGTGTGCTATGTCTATTTGTGGTGTATGCATGGCTGTGGGTATGTCCCACTGTCATCATTTGTAAAGGTGACAGCCCTATAGGTACTTCATGTAGACTGCTGTGTCATTTGACATGTCAGCACATACCTGCAGCCAATACTGAACTTCTTACTGCAGCGCTTTTCATGCCTTCTGAGTTATCTTGCAGTCGATAATGCTGTTTCCTCAGACATGTATCTGTTTCTGATCATACCTCTCAACCTCCTAGAGCAAAAAATCTGGACAAAGCCTAAAATGATGGGGGGACAAATAGGGGCAGATTTTAAATATTGCTCTTACAAACGTAGATAGTTGACAGAATAATAGGTTTTGCATTAGTATGATTTGAAGGATTTGGGGTCTTAAACTCAAATGTTTGTCATTATTTAATGACTTCAGTTCTCAGGTATTTGCCAGAAAGGTACAGATTTTAAGAAGAACACACCAAACATATGAGGAAAAAATTTGCACATTCTGTGAAAATCTGTACAGTTGCGAGGTATGTTTCTGATACATGATATCAATTTTCTTACACCAATACACACAATATATGGCAGCATCACAGGCCAGATGCCATTACATTCCTATATTGCAGGATATACCCACCCAGAGGGTTGTATTCCTCACAAAGGCCAACAGGTGCTTATCCACACTAATTATTCTATCATGTACCTTATGTGTACGCCGGTATTTGCGCTTTCCGTCAGTGGCAGAGTTCACGTACGAGTATGGGGGACTGGACACTGTATCGGTGACACTGCATGACACCCTGAGGGACACATGTCTTTTGAATCTATTAACCTTCCACATTGACTTTCACAGGGCATACGTTGACATTCACATTTGTCGAAGTACATGTTTTTGACTTGTACATGTTTTGTCATTTGTCCTGACGTCTTTCTTCTCACCTGTCCACCTAGTATCACTAGTTCTGTACATTTATTTAGGATGGGTTACCTTCATACCTCTCACCTGTACACATTATGGGTAAATGCCCCGAGGTTTGACCTATGATTTTGTTACATTTGTCATAATAATGTGCCTTTCTGGTAAATTACTGGCAAGGCATTACGGACTGTGCGGTTAGATAATAATGACTGACATTTCTATTTCATGATTACTAACCCTCATAACATTCGTATTCCTGACTATGCCATTATTCTATCAATGTTCTGACTTTGTCTGGGGGTATATTTAATATAGTCCCCATTTGTATTTCATGTACTATGCCTTAGTCCAGCTGTCTTATTCTGAAAGTTTGGCAGGTAAGGTTACCATCTTGGTCGTATGCATGTCCATCCATGATAATCGCCTACATGACACTGATATAGGTCCCTATATCTTCCCCCAATGGTTTACACAATATCCAGTAGATGGGTTGAACCTTTTTGGGGAATATAGGTGTGTGCTATACCCACATAGGTATATTGATCACTCCCATGGGGCGGACCTAATAAATCTGTGCCACCCAACACCTAGGCCCATTTCTGCATACCCATGATTCCCATACCTGACACCCCTCCACAGTACCCATTAGACATGTTTAATGTGAGCGATAATAAAGTGTGAAGACACTTCTAAGCACTCCCCACTCTCCGGAAATCAGGTCGTACATCATACATTCTATTGCCCCATGTGTTATTACCCTTGCACCTGCTACTGTTGCATGTACAGATATATCGTAGTTGCAGCTGTGACTTCCTTTGTGTCGATGATGGTTCACACTTCATACGAGATCAATTATTGGGGTCCTGCAGAGGACACCTATATTCATGTTTAAAGTGTAGAACTTGCAGGCCTGTCACACTGGTACTTTCCAGGCAATGGTTTGGAAAGCAGCAGTGTATTCACCTTTCATGCATGTCTGTCTGTCTATCCATAATAGCTATACTGTGACCTATTTATGTACATGTGTTATATCTACAGGGACATATGTTTGTTGTGTATATATCTATTAATGTATCGTGTGTGTGTGTGTGTGTGTGTATATATATATATATATATATATATATATATATATATATATATATATATATGTACATATATACATATGTCTGTACATTCCTCATTTCATAATTTGCTTTGGTTTAAGTCTGTGGATATATGTGTATATATATATATATATATATATATATATATATATATATATATATAGCCATATCATACCTTTCAACTGTACAGATTTCCGCTGCATGTACAGCTGTTTGCCTCTTGTCTTTGCTCCGTTTTTCATAACCTTGTGTCTATCTGGCAAGTTAGTGGCATATCATTAAAGACTGACGTTGGTAAATAATGACAAACATTTCAGGTTACGACTTCATACCCTTCAGAGAATCCATGCTAGTGACACACCTGTTATTCTATCCACTTTCTATGTTTGTTAGGGCAATATCTGGGGATTGCCCCTATTTGTACCAGTTGTTTTCATGGCTTTGTCCGGTTTCGTACTTTACGGGCTTAACAGGTATGAGCCATGTATATATAACGTGGAGAAAACAGCATTCATTTGCTATGCTGTGAGCGGATTATACACGTGCAGGCGCACTTACATATCCTTATTGTGGGTTACATATGTTTAATAGATATTTGCGCTTGCGTGGCCTTTCATAATTCTGACCGTAACAGTTACATATCTGTATTCTGGTTTATGGACTGATGTGAAACACACGTTCACCTTTACATATTTAAATGTGTGTACAGCACGAATGCATTCATTACACTTTAAAGTTATATGTGCAGTGGTCGTAGTTCAACCGGGACTGCATTCACGTTGGCCGGATGCCGGAACCACTATTCTATTGGTGTTCTGCCTCATTGATATGCATACCCATAGTACTTAGCTAAGTCAACATACGCCTCACCGCTTCACTTACAACACAGGCATCCGTTCTCCTGCTTGGAAAAACGCGGTACTACATATTACACATTCCCTATTGCCTACTGCTGTGGACCCCAGCTGCATTGTTAATCACTCCAAGGATACGTAGAACACCAAAGCATATAGACCTGGCACATACAGGTCTTTGATTGTCAGGGTGTTCATGTAGTGATCTGGGTTTAGGCTTGTCTGCCTGGTGAATGGAACTTCCTTGGCTGAGTTCAAATGTCAGACAAAGCATATGGCAAGAGTTTCTCCCTATTATGAATTTTTACCTGTGTTTATAGACAGGTGTTTTGGCACCTGTCAGCAGCTTATTCTGCTGGCAATACATATTATGGGTGGGGTTGTTACAGTTCATACTCCACGGTGAGGGGTGTTCCCATTCACATTTGACTATTGCCTGTATTCAGTCATACTGGGATTATTATTTTGGACATGGAGTGACTACAGGTATGCAGTTGTACATTACACAAATGTGAAGGGTTGTTACTGTAAATATGTATGGACCATACCTCTCAACCTCTTAGAGCAGCAAATCTGTGCAAAACCTACATGATGGGGGGACAAATAGGGACACATTTTAACTATTGCTCTTACAAGCTTAGAATGTTGACAGAATACTAGGTTTTGCATTAGCATGACTTTTCTGAAGGATGTGGAGTCTTAAACTCAAAATATTTCTCATTATTTAGTGACGTCAATCCTCAGCTATTTACCAGACAGGTGCAGATTGTCGGAGGCACACAACAACAATATGAGGCAAATCTCTGGTCATTCTGCAAATATCTGGATAGTTGAGTGGTATGGTACGGACCTCTGTAATACGCTGTTGTGTTCTGGCACAGCAGTAGCTCATCATTAAAGACTGAAGTCGGAATGTGCTGACAGACAGTTGGGTTTCAGACTTCATACTCCGGACATTAATGCCAATGTGCAAACTGTTATTCTATCATATTTCTATGTTTCTAAGAGCTATCTTTACAAATTGTCCCTGCTTTTGGACCTTTGTCTCACTTGTATTCACAGCTCTGTCCAGATATCTTGCTCACACAGGTTGACAGGTATGGTCAGTCACGCCTGCACACAGTAAGTGTCCCTCACACTTGATCAGGGTTATCCTGTTTACGTCAGTGTCTTCCTCACCCTCATACCATTTGCCACTATGCGAATGTGTGCAATATATTCTCCCGCCTATTTCTGTCGGGACACGTGCGTCACGGGAAGGTGTTTTATCCTGGGTAGTAGGTTATGCATGACCACTTAGGGCTGGAAAGTGTCATGACCTCTACTGCACATTCTGACTTGTGTCCAGATATCTACAGGATTGGACATCATGTCGTCATACCCATTCTACTATTTACACAGGTTAGTTATCCCATGAGGGATATCCCAAAAATTGGACAAGACCAAAACAAGACAGATAACGAAGATTTTTGTGGCTTTACGAAAATGTGCAGGGGGTTTTACATGCAGGGGATACCCACACCTCCAGGTTAGTGGCACAGCACGAAGCATCAGAGACTATCCATGTGCAACTAACAGTGGGTAAAACTGCCTTCCAGTTTATAGCCTGCTACAGACCACCCTCCCTAACCCAGGAACCCCACTTGACCTTCCTGAGAACACTGGAAAATATGAAGGTCTCTCCAAACACCATTATATTGGGCGACTTCAACTACCCAAACATAGACTGGGAGCATTACTCTAGCTCCAACACCCTAGCCCAAAGGTTCCTAGAATTTCTAAACTCAAATGCTATGGAACAACTTGTTACCACTCCCACAAGAGGGGAAAACATACTGGACCTGATCATCACCAACATGGGGACTCTATGCTCCAGACCAGAAGTGTATCCCTCACTGGTAAGATCAGACCATAAACTAATCTCACTGGATATTCACATCCCGACCCCACCCCCTGCCGAGAAAACCACAGTGAAAAACTTCTCTAAAGCAAATTTCACACTCCTCAAAACTGAGGTGGAATCCTTAAAAGCCCCCGGGCCTGTGGAAAATACGGCCCAGACTGCAGAATCCTTTATAAACACATTCTATGAACACCTTCAGGAATGCATGGATCATGCGATCCCAAAAAAAACCAAGACCCAATCCTCCAAAGGCAGACGTCCTGTCTGGTGGACCCCAGCCATAAACAAACTATACAATAGAAGGAGGAAGCTACTAAATGATAGAGCAAAATTCCAAAAAGGGAAGGCATCTCTGATCAGTATTAGAAAAAAAGACTGGATCCTACCCAGTTCGGCTTTGTTAAGGGCAGATCCTGCCTCTTAAACCTGGTTGATTTCTTTGAAACAGTCACCAAGGCCATTGACGAGGGGAAGGTGGTCCACACAGCCTACGTGGACCTCGCAAAAGCCTTCGATACAATACCCCACTCGGGCATTATAGAAAAGCTCACCAGCTTAAATATAAACCCCTATGTCACTAGATGGGTTGCAAACTGGCTCAAGGACAGAACCCACATGGTTAGAATTGCTGTAGCCATGTCAGACTCCAAACCAGTTACAAGTGGCGTCCCACAAGGTTCAGTCCTGGGACCTCTCTTGTTCGGTATATATTTCGGAGTGCGGGCCAACACGGAAGGACTGTGGCTGACCAAGTTTGCAGATGACTGCAAACTGGCCATAATCGACTCTCCAGCCGACACAAGCATCCTCCAAAAGGGCCTCATAGAAACAGACAACTGGTGCCAGAGCCATGGCCTCAAGCTAAACACCAAAAAGTGTATAGTCATCCCCTTTGGCAAAAACAAAGTGCCCACAAATTACCACATAGGTGGTAATCCATTAAGTACAGAAGAAGTAATTAGGGACCTGAGGACCCAAGTTGATAGCAATCTCTCATTTCACAACCACATGGCCAAAGTGGTTAGAAAAACATTTTATATAGCCCACCTAATCATGAAGGGATTCACATCTAGTTCAGGGGAGGTCATCGTGCCTCTTTACTCATCCCTCATCAGGCCCATAATTGAGTGCAATGCTCCTTTTGGGATGTACCTTACCAGACACCTGCAGCAACTGGAAAGTCCCCAAAAGTACCTCACCAAGAGGATCAAAGGGCTCAAACAGATGCCATATGCTGCCCGGTTAAAGAAACTCCAGCTGTACTCAGTGGCATACCGCCTGTTCAGAGGTGATCTGTGCCTGACGTATAAAGCCATGTCCAACCCGGAATTAATGGACATACTGCACCTCAGAAAATCCAAATCCCATCAAGCTACATGCTCGAGAAATTTGAACCTCAGCACTGAAATAAATAGGACATGCTGGAGGGACAGATTCATAACACAGAGGCTCCCTTCACTCTGGAATAAAATCCCAGTTCAGGTTAGGCAGAGTCCCTCATTGACTCTCTTCAAGAGGAATCTTGATGAGTGGATGGGAGAGCGTAGGTTTACCCCGGGTATCACTTCTGTGTCACTGTTAGACAGAGGCACAGTATACTAACCTCAAAAAAGGGCATAGCAAAATTAATTTAAAATGGGTGGCGAAAGCCAAACACATTCTGGCTAGGCTTATAAATGCCCTAGGGCAGATAGCCTAGTATGAACCTATGGTTTGCAATCCTGAAACTGCCTAGGGTGACAATACCTACCACATATGCGTAGGGGTCACTGTGTGTAGCTGTGTCTGCAATGAACCAGTAGGCCAAGTACGACTGGATTTGATGGACGTTCTGGTACAGGGGTGGGCTGTGTGATGTGGAGGGTCTGCTGGGTAGGCCATTATGCATCCAGGTGTGTTGCATTTGTTATGGCCAGTTCCATCAGGACCAATCTGTGGGTATGTGACAGTGACATATCTATATATTTGTATCGCACATTTCCATATTCATATGTTTGTGGGATTGTGTTCTACACTATGACCTGTCTGCTTGTCTTGCAGCTGTTTCTACATGTATTTGTGTTTCTTTCCACTTCACCCTCTGCCTCCTCATACACCTCCGGTTCACCTTTTCTGCATACGACACTGTATCGCCTTTGAGGATTTTACCATTACCCACCCACCCCTCACACGCAAATTCCTCACACCCCATAGATCACTACTTTGGTTGTTGGCCCATGACACGGCCAGAGTAACACATTGACTACCCTACATGCGTCGGGTACCTTTATGGTTGTGTGGACTATCCTGCCATGTTTGCTTTCCACATGTTATACCTCACGCACATAGGTACACTCCCATACTTCACTTTCATTACTGGTTGGTATACCCGGGTACTACCCGTTCGACTGTGTCACATACAAGTTCGGATTATACCGCTGACTTCCGGATTTTGCCAGCCTGTTGTACTCATTGGTAGGATGGCACCTTTTGCTATGTCCAAGCTATTCCTTACACATATCTGACTGTTGTGGACAATGCCTCCCCACAGTCGACGGTTGTGTTTCCACCTTTTCAATTGGCCACAGTGTGACATTTGCGGTGAACACAGCACATTTAACAGGCTGACACATACCCACGATCAGTTTGGCAGATAGAACTTACAATTCTTGCCTATATCTAAGCTTATTCTTGTAGCATTTCGGTGTCTTATTCTGTTTCTTATGACATTTATGTAATATACGTACAGAGAAAAACTGTTTAATGCAACTATTACATGACGTCTAAGGAATAATTATGTCCTATAATCTCTGGACATTTGCCATTTTTACAAGTTTGTGTCAGGTCACATCTGCCCACAGAGGGACTGTCTCTCGCAAAGTGGGACAGGTGGTAATCTTAGTCAACGGTACGGATCATACTGTTCCTTTCGGCCTACATGTGTCCTTAGTGTTGTAGCTGTTTATACGCTCCTTCTGTTTCGTTTACATGTGTATTCTATTTCCTATCACATTTGGTATGTGAAATACGGACATGCCTTTTGTATGTGACTATTACATGCCTTGTGGGATATGATTCGGACATACGGTCACTACATATATCTACATTTCTCCTCGTGTATTTTGTTATGGACACATCTGCACAGCTATGTACCCTCCCTCACATTATGGGTCAGCTGGTGACCCTCTCCATTGGGCTGGACGTACCTACTGGCGGCGTGCTAACATATGATACGTTTCACTTCCACATGGTATAGCTATCAACACTACGTTGGACTACGGGCACATGGTTTTCATGTCATTTGTTCAAGGGTAGGGACCCGTTATTCCCTACTGTGCATTTGTGTTTGCTTCTTCATTTTCTGTTCGCAGGGACTATCTTGCATGCTTTGCATACGTTTCAGTATCCACGGACACTGATAGGTGCGATTACTATTGCAGGCGGAATATAATATTCAGCAGTTTAGGTTGCTCATCGACAGCCGACACTGACACGCCTCCATGCGCAACTTCGATATGCCCCATGCACTCGCGCACGTTTCCTATGCACGTGGCTGTGGCGGCTGCATGCCTTCATTAATATGCATATGGCACGACTACTCCATATATACACCGTATGGCCGGCGCAAACCTTATGCCGGCCTTGCGCCGAGCTTCATGAATCCCGGGGAATGAGAAAAAACAGTACACTGCAAAACAATACGGCTGTTTTCCCTTTTTTATACATTTTATATGATTCAGAATATTGTTTCAAGTGTTTTTGTAATGATTTCAAATATTTTTATCAATATGTCGTAGTTTCAGAAATTTCGGTTAATTAGAAATTCATTTTGAGCGTTTTGAATGCTTTGTTTTATATTCATTGTACAAAAAATCATTTAAGTGAGTTTTAGGACCTGAATATTTTTTCTGACCTGCTTGCAAATCGTTTGAGCTTTGGATGATCCATTCCTTTATATTCCTCCATTTCTAACTGCATGCCTCATGGTTTTGACTCTGGATCCTATTCTGACACCATGTCACCCGCATGTGTATCTACATAAGACAATGAGGCTTGGGTGCTCGTTTAAGTAATTTATCACACACAAACACATCACTATGGATGGCAGGAACATTAATCCTAAACAAACTAACTAACTGACTGCTACACTCATACATGCTTTCACTCTGGCTGCTCCCTCAGAATGGCACTATTGCTTGCACGTGCTCAGTAGTTATATACACGTGCCCACACACTGGAATGCTTCTTAAAGATATGTGACACTCTGACCTACATCTACTACCTTTCAAACTGCCCTCTCAGGCTGATCTGAAGTTCGTAACATGGACAATTGTTTTGCTTATTGCTCTGACATCTGTAAGGCAAGTCTTTGAACTTTAAGTTCTCATGGTGGGACAACCTTACCTGATTTTCCACAGGGATAGGGTTGTGTTATGCACTAACCTCAGTTTCATACTGAAAGTGGCCTCAGAATTCATCTTCAATCTGTCTGTTAATGTCCATGTGTTCTTGCCAGAACCTAAGAAATGGAAGAGAGGATAATTCATACCTTGAATGTACATCGGCAGCTCAGGTATGGCCTTGACAGAACAAAGTTCTTTAGGAAGGCTGAAAGGCTTTTTATTTCCTATGCAGGAGAAAACAAGGGCCAACCTGTTTCTAAGCAAACTATTCATCATTGGTTGTCTTCTGGTATTGCTTTTGGTACACACACTATGACAAGGCAAATCCAGGCAAGGCAAGGATGCATTCCAACAGGGCCTTTTCCTCTTCAGTGGAGTTTTGGAAAGAAATGGACTCTAGAAGTATTCTAGAGACAGCAAGTTGGTCTTCTGTCCATACCTTTATGAAGTACTGCAAGCTAGATCTTTGTCTAAATGTAGGGCTGGTTTCACTAGAACCCTTCTCCAGGGGTTCCAGGACTCTCTTCCTCCTACCTGGTTGGGTAAACATTGGGAATCTACCCATATACCAGTAAGGCAGTGTATTTCTTGAACATAGTACAGTTGTGTAAATCCTACTTACCTGTAATGGTAGGTGTTCATAGAACACACTGCCTTACTGGCAGTACCCACCCATATCCTCCTTTTTATATGCACATCATTTGGTGTTAGAGTGGTCAGTGAGTTATGTTTAGTGGCCTTTACTGATTTTGTGTGTGTGTGTGTGTGTGTGTGTGTGTGTGTGTGTGTGTGTGTGTGTGTGTGTGTGTGTGTGTGTGTGTGCGTGCATTTGGGACAGTAGGTTTTTGCACAGCTTGCATTTTCATCTTCTGTTCCAGATGGATCCTAGAAAACTGAAAGGGTCCTGTCTATGCATTGTTAAGTCCCTGTATTGCCAGGTGATTGGTCCATCACACCCCCAGACAGGAAATGGGAGGAAGTCTGAGCTTTGGTAGACAGCAAGTAAGAAAGAAGATAGCAGGCACTACTACCCATATGCCAGTAAGGCAGTGTGTTCTACAAACATCTACTGTTACAGGTTAGTAGGACATGGGCAACTGTACTGTCTCTGTGGATATCTCAGCATCCTTCCTCTTTCCAAAACATGCTGGTGGATTGACTACTACATACACATGTGCACGTGCACACACACACACACACACACACACACATACTCATATGCGCAGACACACACACACACACACACACACACACACACACACACACACACACACACACACACACACACACACACACACACACACACACACACACACACACACACACACACACACACACACACACACACACACACACACACACACACTCGTATGTGCAGACAAACACACACACACATACACACACACACACACTCGTATGCAGACACGCAGACACACACACACACACACACACGCAGACAGACACACACACACACACACACACACACACACACACACACACACACACACACACACTCGTATTTGCAGACAAACACACACACACACACACACACACACACACACACACACACACACTCGTATGCACAGACAAACACACACACACACACACACACACACACACACACACACACACACACACACACACACACACACACACACACACACACACACACACACACACATGCAGACACACACACACACACACACACACACACACACTACTGTGATCTAGGTTAAGGCTAAAATGATTTTGAGAAGGACCAGTTACTGTACCCAGTTAAGAAATAAGTTGAAAATTTTAAATTCAGAAGGAACATAAACTGAACAGATGTGCCATGTCCACTGATGTATACTTGGCCTTGGGTGACATTAGGCAACCATAACCATGTGCCACAAACAAAGTGAAACATCACAGTTCAACTAAAACACAATGAGGCATGTGTTCAGTGTCAGAGACAGAGCTCAGCATCACAGCTGTGTTACAATACAGTACAAAATGTGGTCAGTGTTGAGTACAACATCATAACAATATTAGAACAGAGTAACACATGAGCTCAGGGTGGGAGGATGGCATAATGGTTAAGGTGTTTACCTTATAGACACAAGGTGCAGGGTTTGATTCTCACATGGGGTATTTGGCTAGGCTTGAAATGGCCCACAAGGGATCCTATGATCCTCAATGCTACAGACAGAGTGCAACATTACAGCAGTGTTAAACCACAATACAACATGTGCTCAGTGTCACAGCTGCATTAGAACACAGTACAATGTGTGCTCTATTACAGACAGAATGCAACATCACAGCTGCATTAAAACACAGTACAACATGTGCTTGGTTCCACAGACAGCGTGAAACATTACAGCAGTGTTAGGACACAATGCGTCAAGTGCTTTGTACCAAAGATAGAATGCAGCATTACAGATATGCTAGAATACACAACATATGCTCACTGCTACAGAGTGCTAAATCACAGCTGCATTAGAACACAGTACAACGTATGCACAGTGCCAGAGAGTTATAGAAAGGAGCAGTACTGTGTTATAACAGAATAATGGAGAGGGATTAGTGCATCACAGTCTGTGTTATAACAGGATAATGCAGAGGGAGCCATGCATCATAGTCCGCATTATAACAGAATAATGGAGAGGGAGCAGGGCATCACAGACTGTATTATAGCAGAGTAACAGTGAGGGAGCAGTGTATAACAGTCTGTGTTATAACAGAATAATGGAGAGGGAGTAGTGTATTACCGTCTGTGTTATAACAGAATAATGGAGAGGGAGCCGTGCATCATAGTCCGTGTTATAACAGAATAATGGAGAGGGAGCAATGCATCACAGTCTGTGTTATAACAGAATAATGGAGAGGGAGTAGTGTATTACTGTCTGTGTTATAACAGAATAATGGAGAGGGAGCCGTGCATCATAGTCCGTGTTATAACAGAATAATGGAGAGGGAGCAATGCATCACAGTCTGTGTTATAACAGAATAATGGAGAGGGTGTAGTGTATTACCGTCTGTGTTATAACAGAATAATGGAGAGGGAGCCGTGCATCATAGTCTGTGTTATAACAGAATAATGGAGAGGGAGCAATGCATCACAGTCTGTGTTATAACAGAATAATGGAGAGGGAGTAGTGTATTACTGTCTGTGTTATAACAGAATAATGGAGAGGGCGCCGTGCATCATAGTTTGTGTCATAACAGAATAATGGAGAGGGAGCAGTAAATCCTAGACAGTGTTAGCACTGGCAGATGGAAAGGGAGCAGCTCACCACAGCAGAACTGCACCCACCTAATGCCTCTTCATACTTTTCCGACCCCCTTAAAAATGAAAAATAGTATCAATATTGCAGACAGCTCAGCATGCTCATAGGTAGTTAGTAGGCATGCAGTCTAGAAGACCATTGAGAGCCTACAAAATGAGGGAATAAAACACTGCACCATAGGAAGCGGCTTTTTAATAGCTCATAGTCCTCTGACAGACTATACACTGTATGTGCAAACTGTACATACACAGCTCATGTGAGGATCACATTCTTACTAACTCTGTGTAACTAAAAATTTGTAGCAATACTTTTATGTCTGCTATGCATACTATAATATAGGCCTAATTCTGTAATTGTGAAGCAGCTTGCCAATTGTTTCCTATTGTCTCTGTATTTGAAGCTACATGCTCCTGACTGAAGCCTGAAAATAGTCCACATGGATCAGTGCTCTGCCCTGGTAAACAATACATTAATAAAGACTAGAGCTGTATGCACTATACATTAGTGCTTTCAAGAAATAGCATGCGCTATACTATTAATGTATTTTTCTTGTTCACGTGCATTTGGAATAATAGAAAGCAAATAGTCAGCACAACAGAGTCGGTGATTGAATTCTGCGTATTTGAAATACAGCAATACAGTCTTATTTATTGGAACATAACAGAGTAATATTCTGTCAATAGTGTATGATTTGGTGCATTAAAACATGCATTGCATTTTCTAATTATTTATTTTTTATTAATCTATTAATTATATTTTGTTAACTTGATTAGCTACTGTAGATTATTACTCACTTACACAGTAGGTCCAAGCCAACAAAGAAAAAGAGGTAATAAACTAAACTGGTACCACTGCAGATAAATCAAATTGTTACAAGACAACATAAAATTATGGCAAGGTCAGAGGCTTCAGTGATGTAATGGTTTTACATTTTTTGGGGTGATTTTTTGCTGTTTTCCATCACTTCACCTGGCAAAATCATTCAGGCAGCCACTTGTAAGATTTGTTTCCCATAATCCCTCCGAGTTCCTGTTGCACACGCTCTGTTGAATAGCTAATGGTGGGTAATGGACAATAGAAGCAGATGTATCCATGAGCAGCTCTGCCCTCCCGTACAAACAAACACCTCTTGCCATGTCTCCATTCTTCATCAAGGGTCCTTTGTGAGATGTGCACCATAAGGCATATTCCCTGTCCTCCAATCAGAAAGAGGTGAGCAGATAAACCCTGTCAGTCCTCTCCTCCTTGCCATCTCTTCCAGTGCCTGGGCCATCAATCAAACCTAGATTAATTGGGTACCAGTCAGGGTTCCACCCCTCCGTGCCGTATAGCCACCTATAGATAAGGAAAGTCAAGCATAAGTTAGTTAAATTACACAAACTTAACACCGTATGTAAATAACACAGAGCACTGTTTTCATTTCCCTACTAGTGGACAAAGCTTGAACTCTTATGCTTCAGCTGGCCTGAGCTTCAACTCACCAATGATTGGAGTTTCTCCGTAGGAAATCACTTTCATTGAGTTGTGCCAGAAGTGATTCCCTTTTGAGGAGAATTTTCCCCCTTTTCAAGTAAGTGCAACCTAAACGTTGGCTAATATAATGTTGGGGTGTAAGGGGCTTGCCCCCCAAAACACTTAAAATGTTTTTTTTCAACAAGATGTTTTCAGTGAATGCAGTTTGGGGATTTTGATTGTTGGTGCACTCACTTTCTTCCACTTGTAGTGGAAGCCAACTAGACAGCTAACATAGTGTCAGCTAAGGCTTTGAAAACATAAAACTCTGTGGATATTATTGTGCAGAAGATGAGAACAATACATACACATTGGATGTCTGCAGCTTTTCTTAACCTGCATCTGTGGGGTGACTCGTTTCATAGATTCATAGGTAAGTACTAGGCTATCTGCCCTTGAAAGCCATTTTATGCCTAACCAATTTCATTTGTCAAAGGAGAGAATCAAACCCTTTACCTTGTGACTGTGAGGAAAACACTTTAACCATTAAAACCTTTTCAGGTACATGTATAGTTAGACAAGCTCATATTTTTCAATAATGTCAGTTTTGCCTAATTTTAATACAAACATATTAATACAATGTTTAGACAAGAAGACAATTTCCTCAAAGCTATAATAACTCAAACAACTGATGAATGTGAGGTTCTTGTTTTATGTAAACATATATTCCTGCAAAATTCCTATAGTAGAAACTGCTGAAGAAGTCATATGAAAATAGCTTATGTGTATAAACGGCAACATTGTGAAGTAGAAAATAAAATTAATTTCAAGTAACTATTCACTATACTGTGTAAGATCAGACTGGGATTTTTTTGAAGTGTAAAGGAATGCAGATGCAACTCTTAGAACAACAGGGCTAAAAGTGCTAAAAGGCTACAAGTATGAAAAAAGAGTTTGTGCAGTTTAAGTCTTGAGATTACGGGACCTGTGAGTATTCCCTTTATTCCAAGGTATAGTGATCTCAGTTTGTAAGTTGTAGATAAGTGGGCAGCCCCCCCCCCCCATACATTGGAGGTTCAAGGGGGTATGCACCCTTGCAAAAAATGTTTCAAAAGGAGTGTGATGAAAGGGGCATACTGCCAGCCCAGCTATCTGGAATTTTGTAAATAATTATATGTCATTGCTGAATATTGAAATGATTTATATAAGATGCTTGTGCTGCAACTGTATTAGAAGTGTATGTCATGTGTATAACAAACTATTGGTGCAGAAGTGTCTGTTGAAAATGGTATTTGAAAAAGGTTTTGTGTTTAAAATGGATCCACAGTGTGCCCTACTGGAAAAGAACAGAAATGTACATGCAATATTGTAACTTTTTAAATGTATATATTTTAAAAGTGGAAACTGGAATACAGGAGGTTAATTTCAGAAAAATAGCTGAAATTAAATTAATTTATAGGCTAGGCCAGAGACATAATGTACTAGGGAGCTTTCTGTATAGTCTTTTGGGTGAAATAATTACTCATCTTGAAATGTGGAGAAATGTAATTGTTTTATGATTTCCAGCATCTACCAAAGATCTGAGCTCTCTGTATTTTCTCATGAAGATGCTAAATACTGCCAGATTCCAGCAGTGGGGGTTTCACCTGGGATAGAGTCAGATGACACGAAATGACTTCATTCTGCAAGCTATCCCAGCAGTAATATTTGAGATATTAATTTGAGGAGTCTCTTAGTGAGACAGTGCATTCTGTATTCTGTCTTGGACCTGACAAGAACCATTCATCACACATGTGCCCTGCTGTATTAGTAAGTTTCTAAGGTATAGTAACTCTCTTAGATACAGTCGGGAATATAGTGAAGCTTAATTTAGATATTTTTCTTTATTCATTTGAGATTAGCAAGGAGGAAGTAAGGATAGCTATGAAGAGGATGAAGAATGGAAAGGCTGTTGGTCCAGATGACATACCTGTGAAAGCATGGAGGTGTTTAGGAGAAATGGCAGTGGAGTTTTTAACCAGAGTATTTAATGACATTTTGGAAAGTGAGAGGATACCTGAGGAGTGGAGAGAAAGTGTTTTGGTACCAATTTTTAAGAATAAGGGTGATTTGCAGAGCTGTAGTAACTACAGATGGATAAAATTGATCAGTCACAGTATGAAGTTATGGGAAAGAGTAGTGGAAGCTAAGTTAAGAAGGGAGGTGATGATTACTGATCAGTAGTATGGTTTCATGCCAGGAAAGAGTACTACAGATGCAGTGTTTGCTCTGAGAGTGTTGATGGAGAAGTACAGAGAAGGTCAGAAGGAGTTGCATTGTGTCTTTGTGGACTTAAAAAGCATATGACAGGGTGCCCAGACAGGAGTTGTGGTATTGTATGAGGAAGTCGGGAGTGGCAGAGAAGTATGTAAGAGTGGTACAGGATATATACGAGGGTAGTGTGACAGCGGTGAGGTCTGCAGTGGGAGTGATGGATGCATTTAAGGTGGAGGTGGGATTACATCAAGGATCAGCTCTGAGCCCTTTCTTATTTGCAATGGTGATGGACAGGTTGACAGACGAGATCAGACAGGAGTCCCCGTGGACTATGATGTCTGCAGATGACATTGTGATCTGTAGTGACAGTACGGAGCAGGTTGAGGAGACCCTGGAGAGGTGGAGATATGCTCTAGAGAGGAGAGGAATGAAGGTCAGCAGGACTAAGACAGAATATATGTGTGTGAATGAGAGGGAGGATACAGGAATGCTGAGGATGCAGGGAGTAGAGTTGGTGAAGGTGGATGAGTTTAAATACTTGGGATCAACAGTTCAGAGTAATGGCGAGTGTGGAAGAGAGGTGAAGAAGAGAGTACAGGCAGGATTGAGTGGGTGGAGAAGAGTGTCATGAGTGATTTGTGACAGAGTACCAGTAAGAGTGATAGGGACGATCTACAAGAGGGTAGTGAGACCAGCTATGTTATATATGTTGCAGACAGTGGCACTGACAAAAAGGCAGGAGTCAGAGCTGGATGTGGCAGAGTTAAAGATGTTAAGATTTGCACTGGGTGTGACGAGGGTGGGCAGGATTAGGAATAAGTATACTAGAGGGTCAGCCCAGGTTGGACAGTTTGGAGACAAAGCCAGAGAGGTGAGATTACATTGGATTGGACATGTGCTGAGGAGGGATGCTAGGTATACTGGGATTAGGATACTAAGGATGAAGCTGCCAGGTAAGAAGAAAAGAGGAAGACCTAAGTTAAGGTTTATGGATGTGGTGAGAGAAGACATGTGGTTGGTTGGTCTGATAAAGAAAGATGCAAAGGACAGGAAGAAATGGAAACAGATGATCTGCTGTGGCGACCCCTAACGGGAACAGTCAAAAGAAAAAGTAGAAAAGATTTGAGACTATTCTTCACTGCTGTTTTAAATATTTCCTGTGATTTTGAACTCTGATGTCACTATGCGGACAGGTGATCAGCTGTGGCGACCCCTAACCGGGAAAAGCCAAAAGAAGAAGAAGATTAAATATATTTAAACCTTTCATTGTGGCTGATCTGTGTAGAGATATTTAAGTTTTGAGAGTACCTGCATATTTATTTGGTGACACTGCATGGGCCTCTGACACCTGTGCACTGGCCCAGTAATCAAGGAGCCTCAATCCTCACCATTAACACCAGTAAGGGACATGCACATTGGGAGGATAACAAGTACACACACAATAAAGTAAAATTTCTGTTAAGAGCACACAGAGCTCACAGTCAGTCTGGGGTTGGTTTCTCCCTTTTTCTCCAAATCCCCAATAAGACTCCCCACTGGCACAGTTATAGAGTTCAGATCTCAGCTGAGTAGTCAGGCCAAAACCTTCAGTACCCTCTCTGTCCAACCAGTGCTTTGTGTCTCTGCCCAAGTAGCTGACACACACACACACACCCACACACACACACACACACACACACACACACACACACACACACACACACACACACACACACACACACACACACACACTTTGAAATTTGATTTATATGCAAGCACACAAACACTCCTGAGGAAGGCTGGCACAGGTTTACTAGCTAGACCCCTTCTGCCCAGGCTGTAAGGTATTAATCACTGCCACCGACTACTCTCATAAACTACTCTAAAGGCTCGTACCGAAGGGTGTCCAGTTCTTCTGTGCAATATTATTATTATCCAGATGGTAAGTGTGATGAACAACAAGGCTATTTGAGTGACTTGTACAGTATCACCAAATACATGCAAGTACTTTAAGAGCTTAACTTCTATCTACACAAAACAGCCACGGTTAAAAGGTTTAAAATATTTAATAATAAATAATAAAAACACATGACAATGCTTATTAATTCAACATAGTGACAACAAAGAGTTCAGAAATCACAGGAAATACTTTAAAACAGTATTAGTCTAACATAAATATAGAAAACAGCTAGACTAATCTGGCTATATTCATATATATCTCTAAGAGAAATACTAAGATCTAGGTCTTACTTGCAGAGCAAAGCAAGTGCTGGTGAGTTGTTGTCAGCTTTAGAACAAAATACAAAATACACTTATTTTCTTCTAAGATAGTCCTTAAAATGATAATACACATTACTGCTGACTCATCTCAGATTACATCATTCCTGTAACTTCTACTTAAGTTCTCAGGCTAACAGAACTTACAATTTAACATTTCTTTGTGATCTGCAGCTGCCAGGAAGTCAGGGAGCAATAAAAAGGCACTTTACATGTGAAACCTAGTAATTACCTCTGTCTTAAGACAACAGAAAGAAACTCCTAGCCCAGACATCCTGTCGCTTAGCTTGAGATCACACACAGTTGTAAACTTCTTTTACTTATCAGCTCATTTTTTTAGAGTTTGCAAATTAACAATGTTTGTCCCAGTTTTCCACCATGAAAACATACATTACATAGGCATAGAGTTTATTATACACATTTCTGCTTTCTTTTCAGCAGGGTGCACTGTGGTTACATTTTTGAAGCTCAGCACATAACACTGTTTTCTTACATTTGTGAAACAAGCCTGTGGATCATATTAATATTTACAATGACATAGAATTATTTGCAAATTTCTATCTAGCTAGGCTGGTAGCCGTCACATTTATCCCCCCCAAGAAATCAAGCTAGTTTTTCAAGTGCCCTTTGAGAAACGTTGTTTGGGATGGTTGAGTCTATCTGGGTATACCTTACCCCATTCCCTTTCTTGAGAGCCCATCTGAGTTGGCATTGCTAATCCCACTGTGGTGCTGCACTAACATATCATATGCTTACAACCCTAGGCTCCACCTTAGTAGCTTGGAATTTTGCTGGCTGTCCTGATGTAACCATGTTAGGGGATTGTGATCTGTAACTACAGTGAATTTCCTTCCATACAGATATGGATGAAGTTTCTGTGGTGCCCACACTATGGCTAGACATTCTTTTTCTACAGCTACATAGCATTCCTCCCTGGGTTGGAGTCTATGACTGAGATAAACTACTGGGTGCTCTTCTTCCTTTGAAGAAATCTGGTTCAGTACAGCCCCCACCCAATGGTTCAAAACATCCAACTGCACAACAAATTCTTTGCTGTAATTTGGACTGGCTAACACAGGGGGTCCTCCCAAAGTTTCTTTAAGCTTCTGGAATGCCTGCTCACATGCTGTGGTCCACACTACCTTATCTAGCCTGTTTTTTCCTTGTCAGGTCTGTGAGGGGAGCAGCTGTCATACGATAACTGGGGACAGACTTTCTGTAGTACCCTGCTGTTCCTAAAAATGCCCTCACCTACTTTTTGGTAACAGGTGCAGGCCGTGTCTGAATGGCTTCCACTTTGGCAGGTTCTGGCCTGGTCTTACTACTCCTCACTCTATGTACCAGGAAGGAGACCTCTGCCATACCCACCTGACATTTGCTGGGCTTAATGGTCAACCCTGCCCTCTGTAGTCTGCCCAGCACCTCCCTGACATGCTGAAGGTGCTCTTGCCAGGAATGGCTGTAGATGGCAATATCATCTAGGTAAGCAAGAGCAAAATCTACTGCTCTGGCTAGGATATGATCTACCAGCCTCTGGAAAGTTGCTGGGGCATTTTTCATCCCAAAGGGGACCTTTATGAACTCATACAAGCCAAAAGGAGTCACAAAGGCTGACCTCTCTCTAGCACTGGGAGTCAACGGCACCTGCAAGTAACCCTTGGTAAGATCAGTGGTGGTAAGATACTTAACCCCACCTAGCTGCTTTAGGGGTTCATCTGTCCTAGGCATGTGGTAATCATCTGACTCTGTGTGACTATCTAATTTCCTGTAGTTCACACAGAACCTGGTGCTGCCATCTTTCTTTGGCACCAGCAACACTGGGGAGGCCCAGGGACTGTTGGACTCCTGAATTACCCCTAGTTCCAACACTTCCTGTACCTCCTCTCTCAGAATCTGTTTGGCTTTCTCAGGCACCCAATAAGGGGCCTGCCTAATAGGCCTTTGGGGTCCTGTATCCACCTGGTGCTGCACCAGGTGGGTGCACCCTGGTTTCCCAGTGAGCATGTCCCCAAACTCCTGTAACATTGCTTGGATTTCTTGAACCTCAGTAGGAGATAGCTGCTGGGATATTGCTACCCCTTCCACTGAGGTGTCAGTCTGAGCCTCACTGAGGAGATCACTCACCAGATCTCCCTCAGACTCGTCCTTCAAGCCACTGCAAATACTCAGCACAAGGGTCTCCCTAGCTTGGTAAGGTTTCATCATGATAAAATGGTACAATCTGTGCCCCTGCCTCCTGCCTATCAGTTCCACCATGCAGTTAACAAGACTGACCTTCCTTACCACTTTGTAAGGTCCCTCCCAAGCTGCTTGCAGCTTGCTGTGTCTGACAGTTGTGAAAACCATTACCTGCTGCTCTACAGCATACTCTCTAGCTAGAGCATTCCTGTCATACCAGACCTTTTTCTGCTGTTGGGCTTCTGCCAGGTTCTCCTGGGCCAAGCCCATGAGTTCCCTGAGCCTTGTCCTGAGGTTTAGGGCATATGCCACAACAGACTCCTTGTGGGAGTCACACTAACCCTCCCACTCATTTCAAATTAAATCTAGATCACCCTCACCCTATGCCCATACAGCAACTCAAAGGGTGAAAAACCTGTGGATTCCTGGGGAACCTCTCTGTAAGCAAACAACAGATGGGACAAAGATTTGTCCCACTCCCTCTTAAACTGGTCTGCAAATGCCTGTAGCATGGACTTGAGTGTAGAGCTTAACATTTCAACAAGACCATTAGTCTGGGGGTGGTAGGACATGGTATTTAGGTGCTTCACCTCACAGTACATCCACAGACAAGCCAGCAGGTCTGACATGAAATTACCACCTCTGTCAGTCAGTATATCTTTTGGGAAATGTACCCTGCTAGAAATCTCTAACAAAGCATTTGCCACCTTTTCTGCCTCAATGGAGGACAAAGCCACTGCCTCATGGTATCTTGTAGCATAATCTACTACCACTAGGATATACTTTTTCCCTGTGAAACTTGGGGTACTCAGAAGGGCCACGATATCCATAGCCACCCTCTGAAATGGCTCCTCAGTCAGAGGCAAAGGCATCAAAGGAGTTTTCACCTTGTCTCCTGCCTTGCCTAGCTTTTGGCACTGCTCACAGGTCCTGCAGTAGCCTGTTACATCTTTGGAAATCACAGACCAATAAAAGTTCTGCATAATATATCTCTTTTTACGTTTTATGCCTATATGACCTGCAAAAGGAATATCACGGTAGGCGATAGGTACTACCAACTGCTGTATTCTCTCACTTTCTAGCTCTCCCTCAGGGATCCACTCTCTGTACAGTAACCCTTTGTTCCAGTATACAGATTCCCCCTTCCCTTGAGAATCAGTTGCCTCACTAGCTACCTGCTTCAGGCCTTGTAATGTAGGGTCTGAGAGCTGAGCCTGTCTCAACTCTCTCTTTGCAACCCTTCCCAGCTCCCCTTCCACAGGAAGTCTGGTATCCTCTGACAGCGGTGCCTCACTGTCAGCCTGGGTACTACTACTCATCTCTAACTTTGCAGTCACTCTGTCCAAGGGAACATCAGTACCCACAAGCAGCTGTGGCTCACATTCAGTCTCACTGCTACAGAATAACCCCCTCCCTGAAGTAACCACCTCACCAGTCCTGGCCTCAAGTATGCAGTCTGTCTGGGTCTCCCCCAGGCTACCAGACCCACATGTTTGCCTCTAAGCCTGATTGCGTGAAACTGCATTAACACATGGTACTGCCTTATCAAAATCCTTTCCTATCAGGACATTCTGCAGGATGGTAGTTTGGTACCCCTGTTGTCTCATGACAACCTACTATTGGCATTTTTTCATTTTCATTTACTGGCTCCCTCACCTTTTGTTCCCCACCTTGCCTCCGTGGACATCTGTATGTCACATCACCCCACTGACTGCTTTAAAAACATTTAATCCTAGGTCCTGGATGTGTACCTGGACTAGTGGCTTCACCTGCTACTGGCAGATTTTGTTGGGGCAGTCTGAGCTACCCACCATGGGTTGCCTTAGACCCATGAGCAGCACTGGGTGTTCCTTTCCTATGTAGGGATGCCCTGCTTGCTAGGTATAGGTCTCCCTTCTTCCCCAACTCATCTACAGTAGAGCACTGTCTATCAGCTTACCAGATCCTCATGTCCTCAGACAAAGTGCTTAGGGCTTGTTCCCTCACCAAAAGGTCTGCCAGCCCTTCAAAAGTGGTAACCTGACATCCACTCACCCACCTATGGAAATATGTGCTTAGTTCAGCAACATATTTTATTTATTTATTTTATTTTGCATTTGTTGACCAGACTAGTCCAACTGGATAGACATCCATTTTCAGCAGAGGCCTGTGAAGAGAAGCTCCACACACAATTTCATCTGCTTTGCATCAATGCTCACAAAACGTTTTTCCTATAAGCTTCAGGTGTTAGCTTAAAAATTCTAGCAAACAATTCATTACAACATTATAATTTAGAAAGTCATGATCAGACAGTTTGGATAGAACATTTACAGTTTTACCATGGAGTAAGGTGGTCAGGAACCATACTCAGAGATTTTGGTCAGCATCATACTGTTTACATACCCTTTCAAACATATGAAAGAAACTATCAAAATCATCCCCCTCTGTAAACTGTGGAAGAATTTTACTGACCTTTGTAGCTTCTGGGGTCTGGTTACTCCCTTCCCCATTACCTCCATGATTCTGGTGAAGAGTCAGCATCGCCTTTTCATGTTGCCTCTGCCTCTCCTTCTCCTCAGCTTCTATTTCCAAATGCCTGGCCTCCAACTCAAGTCTCTTTAGCTCCAGAAGGATTTTTAAGTTCTCTTTGGAAAGGTTTAGCTGTCCATTCTGTGAGTGTTGTACATCTCCACGGCCTGTCTGATCATCCTCCTGGTTGCTATTTTCTGATGCAGCTGTGACCAAAGCTGCAATCATGTCTGCTTTAGTCAGGTTTCCATGCACCAGTCCTTTAGCCTGGCACATCTTAGCCAACTGGCTCCTCGTCAGCTTACCATACTCCTCTGCTGACATGCTTGCCTGTTCTCCCTAATTAACGCAGATAACAAAAGAAGTACAAAAATTGTGATCTGAACTCTGAATGTTCACTGTGTGGCTGATTTAGAGTACAAAAATACCTTCAGTGATCACTGTACACAAGCTACAGGAATTCACTATCCACACCACTACAAGCCAATTAATATGTGATGTGGATATCTCGCCACTATCAACCAATTAATGTCTGATGTGGATATCCCACCACTGCCAAACAATTAATATGTGATGCCCGTGCACTGGCCCAGTAATGAAGGAGCCTCAATCCTCACCACTAACACCAGTAAGGGATGTGTACATTGGGAGGATAACAAGTACACACACAATAAAGTACAATTTCCCTTCAGAGCACACAGAGATCACAATCAGTCTGTGGCTGGTTTCTCCCTATTTCTCCATATCCCCAATAAGATTGCTCACTGGCACAGCTCTAGGGTTCAGATCTCCACCAAGAAGTCAAGCCAAAACCTCCATTACCCTCTCGGTCCAACTAGTGCTTCGTGTCCCTGCCCAAGTAGCTGACACACACACACTTTGAGATTTGATTTATATACAAACACACAGACACTCCTGTGGAAGGCTGGCACATGTTTACTAGCTATGCCCCTTCTGCCCAGAGTATAAGTTAGTAATCACTGCCACCAGCTACTCTTATCAGCTACTCTAAAGGCCCTTACCAAAAGGTACCTAGTTCTACTGTGCAATGTTATTATTATCAAATGGTGCGACGAACAGCAAGGCTATTGGAGTGGCTGGTACAGTATCACCTAATACAAGCAAGTACTTTAAGAGCTTAAGTTATCTCTACACAAAACAGCCACAGTTAAAAGGTTTAAAAATATTTAATAATTTAATAATAAAAACACAAGACAATACTTATTAGTTCAACACAGTGACAGCAGAGAGTTCAGAAATCACAGTAAATACTTTAAAACACCATTGTAGGACAGCCTGTCATAAATATAGAAAACAGCTAGACTAATCTGGCTATATTCCTATCTATCTTTCTCTATGAAAAATACTAAGATCTAGGTCTGTCTTACAGAATAAAGCAAGTGCTGGTGAGTTGTTGGCAGCTTCAGAATAAAATTCAAAATGCATTTCTCTGAGATAGTCCTTAAATTGATAATACACATTACTGATGACTCATCTCAGATTACATCATTCTTGTCACTTCTACTTAGTTCCCAGGATAACTGAACTTATAATTTAACATTTTGTTGTGTTCTGGAGCTGCCAGGAAATCAGAGAGCAATAAAAAGACACTTTACATGTGAAACCTAGTAATTATCTTTGTCTTAAGACAATAGAAAGAAACTAGTAGCCCAGACATCCTGTCTCTTAGCTTGAGATCACACACAGTTGTAAACTTCTTTTACTTATCAGCTTATTTTCTTAGAGTTTGCAAATTAACTCTGTATGTCCCCGTTTTCCACCATGAAAACATACATTACATAGGCATAGAGTTTATTATGCACATTTCTGCTTTCTTTCCAGCATAGTGCACTGTGGTTACATTTTTGAAGCTCAGCACAAAACACAGTTTTCTTACATTTGTGAAACAAGCCTGTGGATCATATTAATATTTACAATGACATAGAATTATTTGCAAAATGCTGTCTAGCTAGGCTGGTAGCCTTCACAGGACCTCTCCAAATAGCCTTGCTCTTAGTCAAACTACTGTTTGTGTTAATAGGTGGCAGTGATAACTATAGTACTTTATAGTCTGGGCAAAAGGGGGCCTAGCTAGTAAAACTGTGTTCACTTTTTCCAGGTGTTTGTGTGTGTGTGTGTGTGTGTGTGTGTGTGTGTGTGTGTGTGTGTGTGAATCAAACGTCAAAGAATGTGTGTGTCAGCAACTTGTGCAGGGACACGAAACACTGTTTGGTCAGAGAGAGTGCTGAAGGTTTTGGCTTGGCCACTCAGCTGAGATCTAAACTCTATAGCTGTGCAAGTGGGGAGTCTTATTGGGAATCTGGAGAAAGAGTTAGAAACCAGCCCCAGAATGACTATAGTCTCTGTGTGCTCTTAGGGGAAATTGCACTTCATGTAATGAGCTACATCTGGAAATACTATGTGTGTACCTATTATCCTCTCAGTGTACATTCCCCACTTCTTTTTAGACGAAAGTGACAATAAACATTTTTCGCTAAGACAGTGGTTTGTTTCAGTTATGGACCTCATTGTACCATACAGTAGTTTGTTTCTTTTTTGTTGTTTTTTTTTTTTGTTTTTTTTTTTTACTGCTGCATCCACTTTGGTCCTTTATTTGTCATTTTAGGTTTCTATATTTGCTGTAGTCCTTTTGATTCTCTGTTTATTTTTCATAACTTTGGGACTCACAGTGTAAGGCCTTAAATTACAGAAGGGTTACATGTAGAACACAACCAAAATTTCAGAAGAAAGTCAGGTACATTTCTTGAAGTTTAGCATGCAAGTTTATGGATAACAGCTGCAAACAAAAGTCATCCAGCTGTGTTTCATTTGTTTGCCTCTGTTTCCACTCACTGATTGTGACTTTGACCAAGTCACTTAAGTGGACTGCATTCTACTGTCGCTCTGAAAAGAGGTGCCTTTAACTTTTAAAGAAAAAGGGGAAAAAAAACCCACAAAGCATGAAATAGTTATAACTACTCTTAATGTTGTAATAGAATGGAGGACAAAATTATAAATCAGTTTGCATAAACACAAAAAAATGTTGGAACATTGCTATAAATGGAGTAAGAGTGTTATCCTAAGATAATTTAAAACTGCTTACTGTTGCAAAACTAATATGATGTATAAATGACAATTCACTGCTCATTAAAATGCTTATATCTGTATAAAAGTCCCAAGAAACAGTGAACATTCTACCTTGAATAATCAAAACTGTGATCAGAAAACTGTCAAGAGTTTGCATATCTGATTTCTTTTCTCTGTGAAATGATTCCTTTGTAAAAGACACTTCTTCTAAGTTGTGCCTGTTAAAATTATGTAAGTTTGTTATAGTTTTGCAATACAAATGAATGTGGTTGGTCTTCATGTAAATGAAAGCAAGTTTATTTGCAAATGCTTTAAAATCAATTTGCAACCTCAGTCTGTTTTATTTGGAAAATAAGCTGTGTGTGTGCAATTTTAGTGTATAAAAATATACAAATGTAGGCTGCTGGTTAAAGCCTGTTTCTCTTCCATTAGAAAACTGCTATTGGATTTATCAGAACAGAAGATCCTAGAGAGAACAAAAGCTTACCTTCCTTTGTGAGGAGTATTTCCATGAATCATATTAGGTTGACGTCATGCATGGACACTACCTGCAGAGTGTTATTTAACAATAAGGTACTGTATCAACTTCCTGAGTTGCATCCATGTTGTATCCCCTTATAATTTTTGCTAGCACTAGTTAAAATGCAACCTTCTGTACTCCAGTAACATTTATAGTCTATTGGACAGTCACAGAGAGAGTTCATCTGGTTACCAACTAGAAGCTGTAACAAAAAGTTTCTAAACCAAATGATTAGATTGTTATTTATTAAAATAAAACATTGGATGTTTAGTTTTCACAGCAATGAATGCCACATATAGCTGCTTATTTCTGATTTTATAAAGTAGAGTACAGGAATTGTTCAGTCCAGGACAGCAAATCTAATTATTTTCAATGAATGTAAATATTCAAGTACTTGTTACAGTGTTAAGGAATAGATTGGTTGCTTATAGAAAACAAAAATAAAAAAACATAGAAAGCAGGCTTATGAGGGACTGCTACAAGTGCTTGTGTGATAGTAACCCTAATTCCCACTAGTGAGAACCTAGTGAATTGTCTGGCCCTCCCACTACCCAACCCTACTGGACTACATAGGTTCATAGGTTCATAGGTTCATACTAGGCTATCTGCCCGAGGGCATTTACAAGCCTAGCCCATCGTTTTGTGGCTTACACCACCCCTTTAGTATGGGGAACTATACCCATTATTTTGCTGTGCCTCTGTCGAGCAGTGACACTGAGGTAATCCCTGGGGTATATCTGCGATCTCCCATCCATTGGTCAAGATTTCTCTTGAACAAGGCCAGTGAGGTGCTCTGCCTCACATATACCGGGATTTTGTTCCACAGCATAGGGAGTCTTTGGGTGATGAATCTATCCCTCCAGCACGTCCTATTAATAGCCGTGTCGAGGTTTAAGTCTCCCGCCCTTGTGGTTCTGACGGATCTAGATTTTTGAGGTGAAGCATATTCATCAAATCTGGGTTTGACATGGCCTTGTATGTTAGGCAAAGGTCACCTCTGAGCAAGCGTGCGACTGAATAGAGCTGGAGTTCTTTCAGTCGGGCAGCATAGGACAGATTTTTGAGACCCTTTATCCTTTTGGTGAGGAACTTTTGTGGCCTCTCCAGCTGCTGCAAGTGCCGGGTCAGATATTCCGAATGGGGCATTGTACTCAATCATTGGTCTGATGAGTGATGAGTATAGGGAGACTATGACCTCCCTTGATCTAGATGAGAATCCCTTCATGATAAGGTGGGCAATGTAGAAGGTCTTCCTAACTACTTTAGCTACATGGGTGTCGAATGACAGACTACTATCAACCTGGGTCCCCAGGTCCCTGATAACTTCTTCTGTGCTCAGTGGATTGCCACCTATTTGGTAGCTAGGGGTAACCTTGTTTTTCCCGAAGGGTATGACTATGCATTTTTTGGCATTTAACTTTAGGCCATGGCTCTGGCACCATTTATCCGTTTCTGTGAGACCCTTCTGAAGGATATCTGTGTCAGATGTGTTTTCTACTGTGGCGCCCAGTTTGCAGTCATCTGCAAACTTTGTCAGCCATAACCCTCCTGTGTTTGCTTGTACTTCGGAAAAGTAGATGCCAAACAAGAGTGGGCCCAGGACTGAGCCCTGTGGGACACCCCTTGTGACAGGCTTTGAGTCTGACATGGCGCCAGCAACTCTGACCCTGTGGGTTCTGTCACTCAGCCAGTTTGCAACCCATCTTGTGATGTATGGGTTAACATTTAAGCTGATGAGTTTTTCAATGATACCCAAGTGGGGTATTGTATCGAAGGCCTTCGCCAGATCGAGGTAGGCTGTATGGACTGCCTATCCCTCATCAATGGCTTTGGTGACTGTTTCGAAAAAGTCAACCAAGTTTAAAAGGCATGATCTGCCTTTGACAAAGCCAAACTGGGTTGGATCCAAAGTCTGCAAATTCCCTATGTCTTTGTTTATGAGGTCCATTATGATCCTCTCCATGGCTTTGCAGATAAGGCTTGTCAAGCTAATGGGCGGTAATTTCCAGGGTCGGTGGAGGCACCGCCTTTGTGAAGTGGGACCACAGTTGCAGTGCGCCACTCCCTGGGTACGTATCCAGAGGTAAGACTATCATTAAACAGCTGTCCTAGCTGTGGGTTTAATTCCTCGTTGAGTTCGTGGAGCACACAGCCGGGGACACCATCAGGTCCCATGGATGCTGTGTTTTTTGCTTTGGAGAGAGCAGTTCTCACTTGGGCGTTAGAGATGTTTGGGGGGCTGCAATCGTTTGGTACTCTCCTTTTGGGGGGGAGGGAGTTTGCACTGAACCTGTCAGCCAGTATGTTGGCAATGTCTGTAGGATCAGTAATCTTCACATCATTTTGAACTAGTTCTGAGCATATCTGGGAGTTTCCTCCCAGGTTTCTAACATTGTCTTTTGAGTCTTTAGCTATTTTTCTCTCAAAATTTGCTTTGGATGATTTTATGAGAGCTCTTAGTTTTTTACTTATAGTGATCAAGGGTGTCTTACCTTTTAAGGATTTTGCTCTATCTTGTAGTAGCTTCCTCCTTTTGTTGTAGAGTTTGTTTATGGCTGGGGTCCACCAGACTGGACGCTTGCCTTTGGTACAAAGAGTCTTTGTTTTGCTTGGGATTGCCTTGTCCATGCAGTCCTGCAGGTGCTGGTAGAAGGCATTTGTAAGTGATTCAGCGGCTTGGGTACTGTTTTCTGCTGGCTCGGGGGCCTTAAAGGAGACCACACTAGTCTTTACAAGTGTGAAGTCGGCTTTCAAGAAGTTCTTTACTGTGGTCTTTTTTATTTCAGGTGGGGGTGGGATGAGGACCTCTAGCGAGATTAGTTTGTGATCTGATCTCACCAGTGAGGGGTATACTTCCGGTGTTGAACATTGTGCTCCCATGGTCGTGATGATGAGATCAAGTATGTTTTCTCCTCTTGTGGGGATGGTGACTAGTTGTTCCATGGCATTTGAGTTTATGAATTCCAGGAACTTTTGGGCTAGGGTGTTTGGGCTTGAGTAGTGTTCCCAGTCTATATTAGGGTAATTGAAGTCACCTAGTATGATGGTGTTTGGTGATACATTTATCCCCTCTAGTGATGTTCTTCGTCTTCCCTTGCTGCAGTCCTGACCATTGGGTATAGTCCGCGTCCCAGTCGGCCCGAATACCAGAGTATAAGGCTGACGTCGGTCATGGCGCCTTAGACTGACGTCAGTACGTCAGGGTACTAATGCGCATGACCGACGTCATTTCCTCAGTCTTTTTTGCCGCATGGTCCGATGCAGAAGCAATTTTGCGAGTGCAGGTTGGCGTTCTGAGATCCTCCGAAACCGGAGTTTCAGACCGAGTACAGAGTTGGCTAAGTAACCCGTTGGAACATTTTGGTTTTTTCTTGCCTCAGTATTTTACCGGATGTCAGAAAAAGTGAATAACTGTATTTCTTGTGGGAAGCAGATACCGCATAGGGATTTCCATACATTGTGTATACCTTGTTTAGGGCCTGAGCACGACGTTGTTGGTTGCCGCTCTTGTGCTAGATTTAACAAGCGCACTATTAAGAGGAGGCTTGATTGTGCTAGGTTAGTGTTTGGGAAGCGTTGCAATTATACTATGCCGTCGGATGCTCCGACGCCTGCTTCATCTAAGAAGCGCAAGGACAAAACAGTGAAGTCTAGGGGTGAGGAACCGGCAGTCCTGGACGTCGGTCCTTTAGAAGGCTCAGGGGAGCCAGAGGTTTTGCCAGGAGTCTCTATGGAGTCTCAGGCAGATACTTTACTGTTACAGGATGTGCCCTCTCAGGAGGTAGGCCAGGCTGAGGGGGCTTCTCAGGTAACTGTTCTTCCCTCTCTTCCCAAGGTAGTTAGGGCCTCTCCTTCTGTTGCCAAAGCTTCTTTTAGAGGAAGGCCAAGTTCAGCTTCTGTAGGGGCTTCTCCTAGCATTTCGGGCTCTGTGCCTAAGAAACATATGCTTAAAATGGCAGAAGATTTGATTACTCTGATTAGAGGTTCTATGCCCCACCTGATAAGAGGCCTAGGGTGGAACAGGAGTTTGATAGTTTTGAACAGTGTTCACAGGCTTCAGAGTCTTCTGTGGAAGACTTGCAAGAGTTTCCTGCTTATTCTGATTCTGATGTGGATGATTCTACTCCTTCAGCTTCTCCTCCTGAGGATTTTTCATTTTCAGAGACTCTTCACTCCATGAGGGAGCACTTTAAATGGGAAGGCCAAGATTACTCTGACTCCGGAAAAAGGCTTAGGGAATTCTTGTTTTTGCCTCAGCATAGGCCCTTAGCTATTCCTCCTGTGTTGAATGTGGTGGAGGATGTTTTTGCAGAGGCTTCTCTGAACCCTGATTCCTTGCCTCCTGCTCCTGTTAAGCCTGATAGGTACTATAGGGTGCCCGAAGCTCATAAGTATTTGTTTAAGAGTCCCAGGGCGGACCCAGAAACTGTTTCTCAGGGGCCTAAAGGTGTTAAAGCTTCTGTGGTTTAAAAATCCTGTACCCTCTGATAAAGAGGCAAGGGCTTTGGATAGGTGGGGTAAGAAAGTATATACTTCTTCCACTCTAGCCATGAGGGCGTTGAATTGTCAATTTCATATGCTGAAATATCAGAATTATCTCCTTTCACAATTGAAATCTAAAGTGGATGCTTTGGCGGAAGGTATTGAGTGTAAAGAATTGCTGGATTTGGTTCATGTGTCTGAACAAGTGGGTAAGCATTCTTTGCAGTGTGGTTTTGATGCTGTTCAGGCCTCCTCGAGGGTGGCTGCTACTAGTTCTGTTCTTCGCAGACATGCATGGTTGAAGGATCAGAATTTAGCTGAGCATGTTAAGACCAGGATTTTGGATGCTCCTTTACAGTCTGATGTGTTGTTTGGACCGCCTGTGGAAGCAGTTTTAAAGAAAATGGAGGACAAAGCTAAGTCTATGCAGACTGTTAAAGATTTTTTGCAGGTGCAACCTCCGAAGTTTAGTAGAAATTGGCCTGCTAAGGGGTGGACTTATCCTGCTTATGGTTCCCAGTCTAGGGGTAGATCTAGACGTGGTAGGGGCAGGGCTCAAGGTTCGTTTAGGCCTAGATCAGACAGTTCACCTGCTCAGACTTCTGGTGAGGGCAGGGGTCAGTCCTTTCGTAAGCAGAACCAATGACCTGCCTTTTCAGCTGCCAGTGGACTCTCGTCTGGCAGCTCCTTTGGGAGGAAGATTGTCTCTTTTCAAAGAAAATTGGGATTTAATCACTCAAGACAGATGGGTGCTGGATATCATTCATCGCGGGTACAGATTTTATTTCCACACAATGCCCCCTTTCAAAGGCATGCCAGATGTTCCTCCTCCACAAAGAAAAGGGCTCTCAAGCAAGTTTCTCAGTTACTCCAGATAGGGGCTATTCAGCCAGTCCCTGTGTCAGAAAGGGGCTTCGGATTTTATTCTCGCCTGTTCCTAGTACCAAAGAAGGGGAACACGTGGAGACCAATTTTGGATTTATCTATCCTCAACACTTATCTGGACATTCCCAAGTTCAAGATGTTGACGTTACAGCAACTGTTACCTCTGCTGGGCAAGGATCACTGGATGGTAACTTTGGATCTCAAGGAAGCTTACCTTCATGTGCCCATAAGGCTAAGTTGCAGAAAGTATCTGCGGTTTCGAACTGGAGATTTTCATTATCAGTTCTCTGCATTGCCCTTTGGCTTATCTACTGCCCAGAGTATTCACAAAGGTTCTGGCTCCAGTGATAGCTTACTTCAGGCTTCAAGGCATTCAAATTTATCCTTACTTGGACGACTGCCTGATTCTGGCTCAAGACAAAGAACACCTTCTACAGCATCTGGAATATGTCATAGCAGTGCTAAGATGCCTAGGGTATTCTGTGAACGAAATAAAGTCCAGTCTAGTACCCTCTCAAGACATGTGCTTTCTGGGTGTGAGACTGGATACAGCAGCCCAGATGGCCTTTTAACCCCGGACAAACAAAAGAGTCTGTCACTTTACTTCCATCAACTATCTCATCAGTCCGTGCTGACTGCAAGGACAGTCCTTCAAGCATTAGGGTTCATGGCATCTTGTATTCTGGTGCTTCCCAATGCCAAACTGCATATGAGGAAGCTGCAATGGTATCTCAAAAATGTATGGACACAGCACTGCCAAGATTTGGACACTGTCATTCAAATAATACCTTGCCTTCAAAAGGAATTCTTGTGGTGGGCTCAGGAATGTCACCTAAACAAGGGACTCTCTGTGACCCGGCCAGAGGCGAGTCAGATTTTAACGACAGATGCCTCGGATACTGCTTGGGGAGCTCATCTAAATGGAAAGTGGATACAAGACAAGTGGCCTGCCAGACTACAGCATCTACATATCAATATGAAGGAGATGTTAGCAGTCCAGTTTGCATTGATGGCGTTCAAGGAGTTACTTCTTCCAGGGCAGGTGTTGATTCTGACAGACAACACAACTGTCATGTGGTACATCAACAAGCAAGGGGGAACACATTCTTATCCTCTATGCAGGCAAGCAATGATTTTATGGGAGACTGCGTTAAGCCTGCAACTGACTCTTCAGGCAAGGTTTCTGCCAGGAGCACAGAACTCCCTAGCAGATGTATTAAGCAGACAAATCATGGATCCCCACGAGTGGAAACTGGATCTTCATGTATTTCAGAAATTGACAGTGTCATGGGGAACTCCAGACATAGATCTGTTCGCTTCTCCACTAAACCACCAGCTGCCAAAGTATTGCACAAAGGGGTTTCATCACACAGCTTGGAAAGTGGATGCTCTGTCTTTCAGTTGGAAAAACCTTCATGTCTATGCCTTTCCACCTCTACCTCTTCTTCCAAAGGTATTACTAAAAGTCAGACAAGACAGGCCAAGGATGATTTTGATAGCTCCAGATTGGCCTCGGCAACACTGGTACCCACTTCTAAGGAGTCTTGTAAAGAAGCCTCCATGGCCTTTACCTCTGATTCCTCATCTGTTATCTCAGAAGGACGGTCATCTGCTCAATGTCAAGCTTCAATCTCTTCATCTCACAGCTTGGCATATTCTGTGTTGAAGCACGGTAGGTCTCAGCTTCCTCAACAAGTTTTAAATGTGATTATGGAAGCTAGAAGGCCTAGTACTAGGAGAGTGTACATGAAAAATGGAAGAGATTTTTATTTTGGTGTACAGCAAAGAATTTGGAGATTTCAGAGCCTAATTTGAGTGTGGCTCTTCAATATCTTACTGAGTTATTGGACAAAGGTTTGTCTTTTTCTTCCATAAAGATTCATGCTGCAGCAATTTCAGCTCACTATGATTGTGATCCACCTTTGTTTTCGCATCCTTTGTTCAAGCAGTTTCTTAGAGGGGCAAAGAATATAAGACCCCCACGTAGAGCTCCTACTCCTGCTTGGGATCTCAATTTTGTGTTGGAAAAACTTACTCTACAACCTTTTGAGCCGGCAGCTACTGCTGAATTGAAATATTTGTCATGGAAGACTGCTTTTCTGTTGGCTATTACTTCTGCAAGAAGGGTGTCTGAGTTGCAGGCCCTTATGGCAGTAGAGCCCTTTTTGATTTTCCATAAGGACAGGGTATCATTACGTACTAATCCTTCCTTTATGCCTAAGGTGGTTTCTAGTGTGGCTTTAAACCAAACTATTCATTTGCCTACGTTTTTTGCAGATCCTCAAAATAAAGGGGAAAAGATTTTGCACACTTTAGATGTACACAGGCAATTGCGTTATTATTTGAGCAGGACTAAAGTTTTTAGGCAGTCTCAGCAGTTACTTGTTTCTTTTGCTTTAAGTTCACAGGGCAAACCTGTGTCAAAACAAACTATTTCTAGGTGGATTGGCTTTTGCATTGCATTTTGTTATTCCCATCATGGCAAAGAGGTTCCAGCTGGGATTAGGCCTCATTCCACTAGGGCTACGGCCACTTCAACAGCATTTCTAAGGGGGGTGGCAACTAAGGATATTCTGGAAGCAGCTACTTGGAGTTCAGTGCATACTTTCTCTAGGCATTATCACCTGCCTATATACTCTAAGACTAGAGCTGGTTTTGCCACAGCTGTTTTACAAGGCATGTTGTCAGCTCCTGCTTCTTTATAATTTGCCAGCCTCCCTTACCTCTGCTTTGGGATTCTACCCAATGGTCAGGACTGCAGCAAGGGAAGACGAAGAACATAGTACAGTTTTGTACCTACCATAAATGTAGATGTTCGAGGATTCCCTTGCTGCAGTCCAATTTACCCTCCCTCCTTCCCCTCTGTGTTTCAGGGTGGTTGTGTAGGTGAGTTTACATGCTTATATTTTTTGTATATATATTACTGTATATATTGTACATGTTTATTGGTGCAGGTTGTTTTTGGGACTTGTCTTTTTGGGTCTTCTGACATCTGGGGCAAGAAAAGACTGAGGAAATGACGTCGGTCATGCGCATTAGTACCCTGACGTACTGACGTCAGTCTAAGGCGCCATGACCGACGTCAGCCTTATACTCTGGTATTCGGGCCGACTGGGACGCGGACTATACCCAATGGTCAGGACTGCAGCAAGGGAATCCTCGAACATCTACATTTATGGTAGGTACAAAACTGTACTTTTTCAGGAAGGCCATGTGAGGTTCCTGAGTTTGTGAGGGTGGCCTGTAACATGCTACAATTTGCAGCGCAGTCTTGCCTATGGTTAATTGCACCTGGATGGTCTCCGATGCATCGTGCGTTGCCACCAGTCTTGAGGTGTGGGTGTCCTTGATGAATATGGATACCCCCCCCCTTTTTTGGTATTGTCCGGATTTTGGGGCCGGAACGCATGATATGAGGTAAAACCTGATAGTGCTGGGGTGCTCTCAGGAGCCTTGAACCAGGTTTCTGTCACAGCACAGACATCGATGTTCTCCATACTGAGAAGGGCCTCGGCTGCGTGCATTTTGAGATTTAGACTTCTGGCATTGAGCAGCATTACCCTTAGTTTTTTTCCTTTTTTGTGTTCTAGGGTGGTAGGTTTAGAATTTGAGCCTTGCCTAAAAAAGGCACTATGGGTGTGGCAAGAGCCTTTGCCAATATCCGGAATCCCAGGGGTGACAGGTGCAAGCCTTCCTCAGCAGCGTGGCTTGTCCAGCATGTCATCCCAGGCAGACAGACATTGGATCCCCTTTGAATGACACCAGAGTTTAAGCCAATTGTTAAAGCTGATCATCTTATCTCTGTATTGTGGCATCATTCTTGGTGAAGGTAGGATACTGCTCAAGGTCAGGGTCATACCTGCCTGGGCTACATAATCAGAGAGCTCCTCAATGTCTCTTTTCATGTAGTCCAAGGAGGTACGTCTCAGGTCGTTTACACCAGCGTGGACAATGACTGAGTCGTATTGTACCTGCTGTTGAGAGACCTGAGTGCTTGCGTTATGTGGCGGATTCTAGCGCCCGACAGGCAGCTTACTGTGACCTTCTCCTTACTCAGTCTGGTGAGTGGGACGTCAGTGTGTCTGACTATGGAGTCACCAATGACTAGTGTGTCTGGCATTGTGTTTGGCCTTAAGGGCTGTTACTGTTTGACACTCTGACTGTGAGGTCTATGTGTTGCAGGTGTTGTGTTCTGAGGTGGTGGTTGTTTAGGTGTCTGCTTTGGTGGCCTCTGCTGTTTTGGTAGATTTTTGATCAGAGCCTCCGAGTATGTCTTTGTTTGTTTATGTGTATGATTTGAGGTTGTGATGGTACTATGTGAGACTGGGTCTATAGTGTGTGTGGTAACCTTCTCCTCCTGACTGGTCTTGCCAGTCCTATGTTGAGAGAGCTCAGCCTCCAGTTTGGCCGTATAGTTGCATCTCTTGCATGTATTTGTGTTTTGTGGGAGGAGGAGAGGGTTGTCTGTGTACATGAGGCAATTGTAACATTGCCTCAATATTCCCAGGTTCACCAGCTGAGCAGGAGAGGACACTAGCAACTGATCCTCGACATGCTAGAAGGAATAGACAAAAACTTTAAAAGAGATTCCGGGGGACTTGGGTGACCGAGAAATGGGGGGTTGCCTTTTTGGGGTACTGTCTATGACAAGAGTGCCGTATCAAGGTAATAAGTACTGTAGGAGCAAGTGCTAGGTTTAACAGATAGAGAATAGTCTACTTGGAGTCAAGTAGAGATGATCTTTTTAGTTATAGGATACGCTGATTAGATCAGTAGTATAGTTCGAGGAAGGTAGTTTTAAGGGAAAATTTGAAGAGTGGACTTTAGGTAGCCCGAATAGTTTAAACCTGCTTAACCGGCACTGCCCTAGTGTGCAACAGTGGCAACTCCGCGCTAAATCGCGCTAAAGCGCGCTAAAACGCACTTTATAGCAGGGGGCTGGAAAAGACAGGAAATGACCCAAAATGGCCAATAGACTACAAGTTACTGCCTTAAACCACTCCTCTAAGGACAAACAGAGTTAGTGCAGGTTAGTGCTGCAGCCGTTGGGCATGTCCAGTAGCGTCTACGCATAGAGGTCGTCCCAGTTGCTCATTCCCCACATAAACTCTTATAGCCCTACCAGAACCTAACTCTAACCCTAAAACTCCCTCCTGGTCCCTAACCCCAATCATAGCACTCCCTTGTCTAACACTAAAGTTCCTGATTGCTCTCTAGAACTCCCCCTCCCTAAAACTAAAGTCTCTAATCACTTCCTGACTCTAAAACTCCATTCTTGCTAGCTAACCTTAAACTCCCCTCCATTCACTATACCTAAAACTCCCTTTCTTTTCCCTAAACTTAAAGTCCCCAATTGCTCCCTAACCCTGAACACCCCATGAGCTCCCTAAATCTAAAGGTTTTGCCCTCCTGATTGTTTCCTAAAACACTACCCTGCACTGTCACCCTGTCCACTCCCTCCCACAGTTGCTCATTCCCCACATAAACTCTTATAGTTCGCACAGCCAACTGCTTATGCTTGAAGTTGACTACATGTTTAGGCAAGGTATAGCAGCCAGGGGGAGAGAGTGTAACTGCCGAACCTTGTCCGAACAAAGTAGAAGAGCTGAGACAAGGTTAGTGCTGCAGCCGTTGGGCATGTCCAGTAGCGTCTACGCATAGAGGTCGTCATTGTGAGACATTCCTTTTAGCCTCTTTGGGGCCTGGATGACAGCCTCCTTTGACTGCTTCTGGCTTTATGTGAGAATGAGCAGGCAGATTGTCTCTCCTCTTCCATAGGGATAAATGGGCAAGCTGTTCACAGGAGAGATAATGACAGGCTGGTAGTAAGCCTTAAAGATAAAAATAGCTTAAAGGCTTTATCACCACTAAATGTTTAAATTAAATGAAGTGGGTGTAGGTTTATCCCATCAAAAGCTCTTACTGTCAACACTTAAGTCCATAGGTGGTTACTAGGCATGCAGTCCAGGAGATCATTGAGGAGCCTAGCCCAAATTCCCAAGTGTTCCAGTGCACTGTCAAGTTGAGTGCCTTACTCAAAGTCACATAGTAGGTAGATGATGGCTGAGCGAATCAAACCCTGTACCACAAGAAGTAGCTTGTTAACAATTCAACAGCTCATAGCCTTAATCCTGAGTGCTAACTACTAGACTTAAATAATGGTTCTGCTGGGGAAATACACTCTGACAATCGCTGCCATTCGTGGTTATGCTTATGTCATTTTTGCAGTAGGATGTACTGGCACTACGTTTATTTACTACAAAGTGAGCCTGTCAGTCTGCCATCCTACAAATGAGCTGACAGACATGGTTCTGTTGGGATTCCATTTGCCCTTCCCATAACCTAGTCCTACATCCAGTTCCCAGGCTCCAAGATGGATCCCCCCTTTTGGAGTGGGATAACTGTAGCTGTGCGCCACTCAGTGGGCACAAAGCCTGAGGTGAGTCTATGATTAAACATGACACTTAGGTGAGGTGCCACTTCATTTTGTAGTTCATGTAGTACACAGACCAGGATGTCATTTCGTCCCATGGACTACTACAGGGTCTAGACAAACATCTCCAAGCCTCCTATCACTGGTCTGTTTTTCATAGGTAGCCAACTCTTTTGATAATTTGTTCACAGAAACTGCATACATTGGTAGGGACTCATATCTTTTACAATCCTCACATAGGGGAGCAGTTTATCAACAAATGACCATGACTGGGGACAAATTATTGGGCATGTTCCCATGTGGACACTGTGGGTCATGCCAATTTGTAAGCAAACTAAAACAATTCACCAGTGCCAATACTAGTAGAGTATATGACCTACAGGTATTTGGAATTTGTGGTAGCATTTGGATAGTTTATGTAGCCACATGCAAATGTTCAGCTTTTTATGTTGGCCAGACTTCTCACTCATTGAGGATCAGGATGTGGGAACAGAGGAGTGATAGCCATAACAAAAGGGAAACCAATGCCCTATACAGACACACTATAAAACATCCAAATGCTGAGTTCAGGTTTATGGTTATTGATAAAATAATAGGAGACAGAAGTAAGCAACAGGGTTGGCACACAATTCTTAATCACAAAGGAAAATATTGGATCATCAACCTTGGGGCATTATTTTCTCCAGGACTTACTGACTATCTTTGAAGGAACTCACCTATGTATATGATTATTTTGTTGATTTTTTTTGGGTATGAGTGTACCATTTGTTACATACATCCAATATATATATATATATATATATATATATATATATATATATATATATATATATATATATACCGGTCTGAATAAAGGAAACTTTTAGTTCACTCAACTTACAAGTGTCTTTTGTACTTTCTATGCTGGCCTTTGGTGTTTGGATTCGTTCATGGTTTGGCCGGGCATTCCGGACTTGCAAAGCGTTTGGTTTGTTCAGTTGTTAGTTAATCACCCACCAATGTAAAGGTAGTCCAGGATGGACTCTTGAGACAGCTGGTGCAGAGACAATGGCATCAAAATAAATGGCAAAAATGTAGTATGATACGCTTTGATAAAAGTAGTAATTCCTCATTGTACTACACAGATAACACACCACTTCAGACTAGCATTGCCATCAGAGTCCCAGGCACTCTTGTGGATGACTCCATATCCATTGCTCATCATGCCTGAACTAAAGTTATAAAATCCTTCTATCTATCCCCAATAATATTTTTTATTTGTCTTGTTAATTAGGTTAGTCCCACTAGGCCAGTATCCTCTTTTTAGAGGCGATACAAAGTGGCCTTTATACTACTAGTGGAAATTTGGGCCGGGCACTGGGGAACTTCCTCTACTCTTTTCAATTGGTGCTGAGATCATTTACATCCACCTGAGCTACCCCCAATTCAAGCAGATGGGACCTCAGTTTAACTTCTCATCTGACGGAAGACATACTCAAGAGTGCAGCACCCCCTTATGCTGCATTGCAGTGTCAGAATCACTCTGCTTGGTGTAGGACTAGAACTCACAGCCTTCTGCACCAAAAGCAAGTGTGCCACCTGTTGCACCACTGACAAAGATAGCCAAGGACATTTCATTCAGAACCAAATAAATCTTAGATCCACTGTGCTCATATCTTATCTGCCCCATTATTGTATATAATGGTCTCTTTGGCTAGTTCTTATCCAAAACATATCACTCAACTAAAAGGTTCCTAAAGAACAAATTCACAGGCCTAAAGTCCCTAAGTTATGCAGAAGATGAAATGGCCACCCTGTTTCTTTATTCTATTTTCTCTAGATGCTTCTGTAGTGCTCTATGCTTAGTCTTTTGTGTCCCACCCTCCTTAATCTACAATGTCTTCCGTCGAGTTAATTGTTCTTGTAAAAGCAAAGTAGTACCTTTGTGACCTTCAGGATAAACCTAGATAATTTGAAGGACAGCCTCAAATTCTCCCCTGGTCTCTGTATTGTTGACGTTTGAATATGGCTTATTGACTAGGCTTCTTATCATCTCTAGACTGACTACCTAGTACTTACCTATTATCTTGATCTTGAAATACATACACAAAGGTCTTCAATCTTCATCAACAAAGGAACAGTACAAGTTGGTCTGACAGGTATTTATACCAGTGTATTCCCCATAAATGGAATACATTCTCCCTGCTTATTAAGGAGGTAGTACATTATCTACATTTAAGAACTAAGCTGGGTAATTGGATGGTCAATCACAAATTATCCTTGGTCCTATCTTGTGCATCCCTCCTTGATTAGGAGGCAATTCTTAATGCTGGTTGTTCTCAGATAAGCTGTAAAGGGCCTGACAACCACCTGCTTAGCATCTACCTATGAACTACTTATCTACCATTAGGAAAGCTCTTGAAAATAGGGCATGAGTGGGACTATCATGGGAGCAGAATTGGAGGACATACTTCACTGGAATTATTTATTATCTGATAAATTGTCGGAGGAGGATGTTTATGCTTCAAGGGGGCACGTGCACTTCTTTCTCTAAGTGACAAGTGCATTGAGTGAAAGATGCTAGATTCTCTAAAGGCAGTTTCTTTAGAGGAGGAAGGTTATATGTACCGTTAAAAGCGAAAAGGAACACAATAAAAGCCGGCCAGAAAAAATTAGTGCTATTTATTGTAAATCACACTTTCAACCAGGACAGTACCTAGCCTTCCTCAGACAAACAGCTAGAATGTTGTGAACAGATCCTTTTTATCTAAACAAGTTAATGATTTCGTCAATTAGGTAAAATTGTTAGTTGCCTTGACAACATATTGGCACAGCCTACTATTATAAAATGGATTAAAACAGAATGAACTAATAACTCAGGAAATAATAAAAATACAAATACCAAAACTGTCAATTTATACTAAAAAACAGGTTTTATATGTAAATACAAAAATTTATATAACACAAGTGTAAAAAAGTGTGTATACTACTTAAAACAATAAATCTAAATCTTAAAAACTGAATATTCATTGGTTCTCCATTAAATGTTTTATACACTAAAAAGTCAATAATTAAACAAACACTACATTAAATTAAAAATGTCCTGCTCAAAAGCCTAATTATACTGCCATATTGTAAGCTTTAAACAGTTCTGTTGTGTTATGTTGTTATCTGTCCAAAGTTAAGAGCTTCAACAGACTTTTAATAGATACACTGTCATTTATCCCTGGAGGCATATGAGCCCTTGTTCTCATTTGCCACCTCAGTTCATCTATTTCAAGCAAAATTTGCCAGGGTCCGCCTCAAATGTTATCAACTCTCTGTTGTAAAACTGTAAACTTAAAGGTGTGGCTAAGAAATTCAGAGCAATGTTTAGCTAGCCTAGAGCATTGTTAAGATTTTTTTGGTTATTGCATAACAATGTTCATATATTCGCTGCCTGAAATGTTGCTCTGTTTTCCCAATGTAAAACGCATGGCAAGAGTTGCATAATGCAGCATATGTCACACCTTTAGTTTCACAGTTGTGTTTGCCAGTTATTTTATATGTGTTGTGGTTCATAACCACCTGGTTACCGACCAAAATCTGTTTACATTGTGGACATGAACCACATTCGGACATTCCATTAGTTCTCCCAGAAACAGTCCTTCTGTTATTACTTTCTAAAAGGGCCTTAAGGTTGTGGCCACGTCTATATGTTATTCTGGGACTAGAACCCAGAGTTCCGGATAGTGTGTCATCATTCTTGATGAGGTCCCAGTTTTTATTTAGTACCTCTCTAATGGACCAAAAATCCAAGGAAAATGTATACAGAAAGCTGGTTTGATAACCTACACAACCAGTATTTTTGTTTAAAGGTTCGTCAGGTATACTAGCCAATTCGTTAAAGGCTAGATGAGATGTTAAACAAACTTGTCCTTTTAATAAGGGGATAAAATAACCAACATTACGGTTGAGGGCCACTTCATTTTTTATGTTGTTAATTAATTTGCTAGGATAACCTCTTTTGATGAACATATTACAAAGATGGTCACATTCAGACTCAAAGTCTATATCGTCCGAAATCATATGGGCGCCCTAACCATCTGCCCTTTGACCACCGCTTTTTTTTGGTGATAAGGATGATTGCTAGTAAAATGAAGGAAACTGTTTGAATAAGTCAGTTTCCTATATATAGAACTTTTGTATCTACCATTAATCTTGTCATTAACCAACCAAATATCCAAATAATTAATCGCTATTTCACCTATATTGTAAGTAAACTTCAAAAAACTTGTGGTCTTATTAATGTTGTCGATAAAGGTTGGTATTATGGACAGTTCTCTATTCCAGATACAAAACATGTCATCCTGGTATCTAGTGTACCAGGTGACATTGTTTCGAAATAATTGGTCCTTAAACAACAAGTTATTTTCCCAATAAGCCATAGTGGCATTGGCGAAACTAGCACCACATGGAGAACCCATGGCCACACCGGATTTTTGCAGGTAAAACATGCCTTGAAACAACATGAAATTGTTCGTTAGGACCATTTCAAGCAAAACCTCGATTAAGTAAATGATGTCATCATTTGCTTTTTTACTATGCAGAAATTCTCTTACCCATTGTATATCTAAATCCCGAGGAATCACTGTATATAGATCTTTGATATCTATGGTTAGAAAATACACCTCAGGTTGGTATTCTAAAGAGTTGATGTTGGTGAGAAAACTCCACGAGTCTTTGCAAATCTGTGGTTCAGTTTAAATGAAACAGGGACGTTGGGAGGCATATGCACAGTACTGATTTCAGTACAACTTTTTTAGAAGGGGGTAGCTTTTTTGAAAAAAAAAAAAAAAAAGTCCGTACATATTTCTTCCCTTTTAAAGAGTGTTGGCTCTTTTAAAGAGGATACCAGCCAGTCGGGAGTGAGTTTTCTTCCTTTTTAAAGGGTGTTGGCTCCTTTAAGGAGGATACCAGCCAGTCGGAAGTGAGCTCACATCATGTCCGGCTGGCTGCAAGCGGGAAACAATCGCAAATGGATTATCACTGTGCGTGAGCGGGAATAGTTGGAAGGCAATCTATCCACGAACAGATTATCAGGTAAGAGTGGGAAGGCAAGCAAGTGTGTGGGAAATGTAGTTTGGAAGGCAAGCAAGTGTACTGTTTTGCTGAGTGCTTTTACAACTGAGTTGTGTTTTTCATTTTTCAGTCAGGGTTTTAAACTTTTGATACTTTTGAGGGTTTAAATATATATGTATACATAAACTCAACAGTTATGCTTCTGACATCGCTTTATTCGCAAGCTGCGTTATTGCTGCTTATCCTGGTGGAAGAGATCTGGAGGGTCGCTGGTATTAGGCACACAGTATATTGGAACAGTACAAATCCCAGGTAAGTGGTGGATCTGGGATACATTGGATTGTTTTCTTGGGATCGCATTATAACACCACAGTGTTTGTTGTAGGATAATGATAATTTTGGCTGCCTTGTACTTTATTTCTCCTTTACTTGCTGTGAAGTTTTCATTTACAGTTGCACATAGTGAATGGTGGGTTTATTTAAATGTGTTTTAAGTCAGTGGAAAAGTAATATCCACCATTTAAGCACAGTTGAAATGTGCCTTTTGTTTGCATTTATTTTGTTTCTCAGGAGTTTTTTTAGATACTTGATTATCACCACTCGGTATATTTTTTTTCAAATCGCTAATAGTTTCTTACTTTACAGTTTGGATGCTGTAGTAGACATTGTAAAATGACTGTATTGAATTCAAGAAGTAATGACTACCTGGTCTTGCTTTGGCATATCAAGTTTGTAATGTTTGACAGAACAGTGACAGCTCTGTCCCAATCCTGAGTACTAAAACCTCATAGGTCCATGCTTCTTATTCTAATTCTGTGAAGCAAGCAGCTATCCGTTTTAAAACATCTTATCCCTGACTATAGTGTGTGTGAAAACTATTATCCAAGTTGCAATAATCAGTTCGTCAGTGGGCCCGAGAAGCCTGGACTGCGTTTATGCCGACCTAATCCATGATGATTTGGTAAATAAGTTACTTTATACAGGCTGGTTTTGGAGGTAAAATAATAAGTAAATTCTATGTTTTAACAATAAATGAAAATAATGTTAAAAGGAGGTAATTTATTTGCATTTGGATGTGATTTGGACAGTACATAGACGAATTTCGAACCCATTACTTGGTGAAAGCACTGCTTGATTGGAATGAGTAAATGACAAAATTCCACTGACCTGTGCGCACGTGCACACACACACACACACACACACACACACACACACACACACACACACACACACACACACACACACACACACACACACACAATAAATAGTTTATTTTGTACAGTTAACATTTAGAAGTAAAAATAATTAGTAGGTGAGAAAATTCCACTGACCCACTGGTATGTATATAGTTGTATATACGTATGTGTGTGTATCTATATCTATGTGTATGAATATATTGTGATAAAAGTTTAGGGGTGCTAAAATTAATATTAAACGTCTACACAGTGACACCTTTGAGGCTGTGTTCATATCTCTATTTATATACATACATACACACACACACACACACACATATATATATATATATATATATATATATATATATGTGTATATATATATACACACACACACACACACACACACACACACACACACACACACACACACACACACACACACACACACACACACACACACACAAATCTGAACTTTCTGTTGCCAGAATTTGGAACAAATGGACAAAATGTGCAACCATTACACCACTGCTAACAACTTCAAAACAAGAACATGGTTAAAATGTGTTGTTTTATACTTTATTCATAAAGTTGCCTTTTTATTTTTTTTTGAGGAGTTAATATAATTCAGTATTGTTTCTCATGGATATTTAGTTTAAAAAATCATGACAATGAACGTGAGACAGACCCTTTCAGTGTGGAACAGCATGGAATGTGCAGTTTTTAAAGCTTATAACTGTTATGACCTGGCCCAGAGACTCCCTAGACTCTGGAATAGACTGCCCATACATGTCAAGCAGAGCGCCTCTTTGGTCCTCTTCAAAAGGAACCTTGATTGTATGGGAGGTAGGAAATTCACCCCGGGGATTACATCCGTCGCCCTGCTAGACAGAGGTCCAGGGAAATAAATATTGTGGGAAGAAATAGCCAGGGAATTGTTATGGCTAGGCTTGTATAGGCCCTAGGGCTGATAGCCTAGTACCGACCTAAGTGTGTTCGCAAATGGATTATCACTGCGAGCAATGGACAGATTATCTATGCGTGTTATAGTTGGAAGGCAATCAATCCACAAACTGTGTGTGTTATAGTTGGAAGGCAATCAATCCACAAACTAAGTGTGTGTGTAGTTGGAAGGCAATCAATCCACAAACTGTGTGTGTGTTGTAGTTGGAAGGCAATCAATCCACGAAGTAAAAGAGAGAGAGAGAGAGTGTGTGTGTGTGTGTGTGTGAGAAAATGCCCCCCCACCTAATACACCTACTGGCTATAGGTGTTCAGGCTCAAAGCCTGTACCTTTGCTTCAGGGTAAGAAGAGCCTAAAGTCCCTAACCACCACCATTTCTGAACTTTGTTCAGATTTGCTTTTCTAATGGTTGTGAGCTATGGTGATAAGTGAGAAATGAGAGCTGAAGTTGTAATTCTCCCATTATTGTTTTTGTTGTTAGCCCAGGTTTTTTGTGCTAAGGTGTGAAGTGAGAACTGAATTTGTATTCCCTCATTATTGGCCTTGTTTGTCCAGGTTTTTTGTGCTAAGAGGTTGAGAGCTATCAAAATGATAGCCATTAAGTTTGTCTTCCTGTTTTTCAAACTGCTGATTTAGCATAGTGGTATGTTGCACTGACTGTAGCGCATATGGTGCTGGGTTTAAGATGTGCATGATGATAACACAGCATTTTTTTCTAGCAACTTTCCAAAATTATACAAGCAATGTTTAAAATGTGTCCCTAGTTTTTGGGCTTTTGTCCCCCCCCCCCCAATAAATGTTGGCTTTTTCCAGATTTCTTGTGCTGCAAAGTTCAGAGATACAGCTGAGTGTTGACATTTTACAAGGAGCTGAGAGCTGCAGGGGAACTTAAGTTTAGTGCTGCTTAGGCTGAGTCTGCTTGTACTGTTAATAACGCAACAAGTAGTGTACTTGCTTTTGATGCAGAAGGCTGTGGGTTCCTCTCCAACAGTAGGTAGATGCATTGCTGATACTTTACTGTGTTGTAAAGGGGGTTGGATGCTGTAGTCCGTTTTGGCGAAGATATCTAGTAGTAACTATGAACCTGTTATCAGTTTGCCATCCATTCCCTATTGCAATATTACTAGCGTATCATTGTTTTTAATGCAACATAGGCAATTTATTCCTCAAGGGCAACAGGCACATTATTTGTAGATGAAACAATGAAATATAAAGTTGTTTGCTAGCAGCAGCCTCTTCATTAGTTACAGATTTCTCTAATGTGGAATTATGTAGATGGATTTTACTAGTTCAGAGATTGCGCATATTTACTGATACTGGTGGACTGTAGAAGTTTGAGTAGACTTTTATAATGGAATATGTATCAAAGAGCACGTGTATGTTTCATGTGCAAGGGGCCTATGATTTGAAAACAGCCCAAAGTTAATCTTTATCTGCCACTGGCAAAATGTATTTTCTTTGAATGTGGGTTTCAATGCTGTTTCAATGAATGTGAGTTTCAAGGGCAGAGAAGTTTTAATGCTAAGTCTAGTTTCATTGTGAGACTGCATTGCTTTGTTTAGCAGATATTTATTGGTGTTTGTGCTGTAAAATGCAAAATAAAACTTTTCTGGCAATCATTTAGGAATGAAGTCACTAAATAATGACCGACGTTAAGTTTCAGACGTCATAATCTTCAGAAAAATGCATGCTAAAGCAAGACCTGATATTCTATCAACTGTCTTAAGTTTATACAAGGTCAATTTTTAGTACTGTTTGTATGTTCCCTCAATATATTTGGCCTTGTCCAGATTTCCTGCATTAAGAGCTTGAGAGGTATGTGCAAATAAATCGCTTTATAGAATTAGGAATATCCAAACCTCTCAACTGTCCCCGATTTTGGCTCAAAATGTTGCTCTCCACCTAATAATCTCTCCGCAAAATAGCAATTTTGGAAGAAAATGTGGAGGGTTTACTTTTATAAACAACTGTAATGATCAGAGTTATTACTTTTATTTCAGAAATGCATGTAGATTCTCTAATTTTGTCAGCTGCTCTAAGTTAACTGTGCTCATATTAAAATGGTGTCCCTTCTTTGACAGGTTCCTAGCTGTATTGTCTGGCAATTTTATATTTTTGCATCACATTTTTCATCCGTTTTTCATAAAATTGCGGTTTTCTGGCAAATTACTGCCAAATTGCTAAAGACTGAAGTTAGAAAATAATGGCAGACATTTGAGTTTCAGATTTCATACCTTTTAGAAAATTCATACTAATGCAAGACTTACTACTATTCTATTATCTTTCTAAGTTTATAAGAGCAATATTTAAAAAAATGTCCTTATTTTTGGGCTTTTGCCTCAGTTTTATTTATGAGTTTGTTGCTCTAAGAAGTTGAGAGGTGTGTGTGTGTGGTAGGTAGGTAGGTAGCATACCTCTCAACTGTCCAAATTTTGCAGAATGTCCAGATTTTTGCCCCATATTTTTTGTCTGTTCCTCATACATTTTGTGATTTTCTAGAAAATCATTGAAGACTGAAGTTGCTAAATAATGACCACCATGTGAGTTTCAGACTTCATGTCCTTTAGAAAAGTTCATACTAGCACAAATCCTGTTATTCTAGCAACTTTCTCATACCAGCACAAATCCTGTTATTCTAGCAACTTTCTAAGTTCATGAGAGCATTATTTAATATCTGTCCCTGTTTATTTTAGGCTTTGTCCATATTTCTTGCACTAAGAGGTAGGTAGGGGTGTGTGTGTGAATGAAACATCCTAGTTAGGGGTAGCAGGTGGTTAGTAATTTACTCAAGCTCAAAACCTGTACCTTAGTTACAGAAAACAAAAGCATAAATTCTCTACCCCAACTACCATGCTGCATTTTTCAAAAAACTGACTTTCAGGTTAATTTTTAATTCAAGGAACCGAGTTTGAGTGAATTTATATTATATTATATTACTGAAGAGGCATTACAGCGAATGCCTCTTCATCGACACTAAAAGAGCGAACCGTGAATTACGAGAATGGCCGTAGCTTGGCTGGGGAGGGGGGTAGCAGTTTGAGAGCTGTGAGTACAAATTTGAAAATCCTAGCTACACCCCTGCAATGAAAAGCTTCAACAAACTGTCAACATATTTAGCACATGCATATGTAATTGAGCCACGGCCGTCAACTATTGGTTTATTAAAAGGACAAGTTTGTTTAACATCTCGTCTAGCCTTTAACGAATCAGCTAGTTTACCTGACGAACCTTTAAACAAAAATACTGGTTGTGTAGGTTATCAAACTAGCTTTCTGTATACATTTTCCTTGGATTTTTGGTCCATTAAGAGGTACTAAATAAAAATTGGGACCTCATCAAGAATGATGACACACTATCCAGAACTCTGGGTTCTAGTCCCAGAATAACATATAGATGTGGCCACAACCTTAAGGCCCTTTTAGAAAGTAATAACAGAAGGACTGTTTCTGGGAGAACTAATGGAATGTCCGAATGTGGTTCATGTCCACAATGTAAACAGATTTTGGTCAGTAACCAGGTGGTTATGAACCACAACACATATAAAATAACTGGCAAACACAACTGTGAAACTAAAGGTGTGACATATGCTGCATTATGCAACTCTTGCCATGCGTTTTACATTGGGAAAACAGAGCGACGTTTCAGGCAGCGAATATATGAACATTGTTATGCAATAAACAAAAAAGATCTTAACAATGCTCTAGCTAAACATTGCTCTGAATTTCCTAGCCACACCTTTAAGTTTACAGTTTTACAACAGAGAGTTGATAACATTCGAGGGGGACCCTGGCAAATTTTGCTTGAAATAGATGAGTTGAGGTGGCAAATGAGAACAAGGGCTCATATGCCTCCAGGGATAAACGACAGTGTATCTATCAAAAGTCTGTTGAAGCTCTTAACTTTGGACAGATAACAACATAACACAACAGAGCTGTTTAAAGCTTACAATATGGCAGTATAATTAGGCTTTTGAGCAGGACATTTTTAATTTAATGTAGTGTTTGTTTAATTATTGACTTTTTAGTGTATAAAACATTTAATGGAGAACCAATGAATATTCAATTTTTAAGATTTAGATTTATTGTTTTAAGTAGTATATACACTTTTTTACACTTGTGTTATATAAGTTTTTGTATTTACATATAAAACCTGTTTTTTTAGTATAAATTGACAGTTTTGGTGTATGTATTTTTATTATTTCCTGAATTATTAGTTCATTCTGTTTTAATCCATTTTATAATAGTATGCTGTGCCAACATGTTGTCAAGGCAACTAACAATTTTACCTAATTGACGAGATCATTAACTTGTTTAGATAAAAGATCTGTTCACAACATTCTAGCTGTTTGTCTGAGGAAGACTAGGTACTGTCCTGGTTCAAAGTGTGATTTACAGTAAATAGCACTAATTTTTTCTGGCCGGCTTTTATCGTGTTCCTTTTCGCTTTTAAAAGTTCGCTGTTTTTTGTTGATTGTCATTTATATGTACCATTCAGTGGGTATTAAAATAAAATGCCATTTTGTTCTGAGGTAAGAAGGGTAGGTGCTCCTAAATAACTGGGACAAAGACTGCAGGTGATGTTTCTGTGCCCATTTGTAACTAGGCAGATTCTTATCAAGGCACCTTACTGGGAAATGAAAGTCAGGAGAAACTTGCTGTCATTAGTGAAGCTTAATAATATGCAACATCTAAGCTGTGATTAGTCCATATTGTGTGCTAAACAAGCCAAGTACAATGTGATTCCCTTATTCAGAATCTAAAGGTACATCAGTCTGCAAATATGGCATTTTAATTGGCTCTTCTACAAAAATGGTTTATTTTATTTTAACAGTATAACTGTTCTTAAATTTTTGTCAGAAGGTTTAGTCAAATTTTAAAAGGAAACTGAATGTAGTTAGAGTTTTAAAGCAGACAGATCATATGCTATATTTGATAGAAGCTGGGTTCATTTCTTTTTTAAATTATTTAATTTTACTTTCACATAACAAAAAATAAATCTATTTTAAGTGGCTCTAATACCGAAAACCAAATACTCTAATCATACAGACATTTACAAAGAGTCTTCTACAATCAATAAACAATTTAAATACAGTTTTAAAAGTAGATCAAGCAGTGCTAATAATTTTAAATAATGTAGACTTTAAACATTTGGATTTATGGTACACCGGTCCTTTCCAGTGTCCACTTGGATACATGACTCTATTTTGCAAAACCAAAAATATAAATAAAATATGCAGATAAACCACAATATATTTTATAAAGTAAGCACATACACTGATAAAACAGCTCTGCTTTCAAATAGTTGTTCTCATGTCTTACAGTATAAAACACAATGGTAATAAATCTAACTTCAGAAAAGTATAATACTGTTTACTTTCAAATACAGGATTCATCACATCCCATACAAAAATCAGATTGTTGTCAAAAAGTGAAAGCAATAAAACAATATCAAGTGGTTGTCTTAGCTCTTTGTCAGAATATATACAAGTACTACACAAGCTCACAAGTTTTGATGCTACCAGGTTCAGTCTTTATCAACATGATCTGTAAAAGTTAAATTCACGATGATAATTAATCATAAGTCAGTATAACTATGTGCTAGTTCAGAACACTGGAAAAGCTGATTGGGCCAGATTCAGAAAGGGTTGGTGCCAGTAGTAAGTGCTAACATGTGCTGCTACCATTGAGTGCCCTTTCTGAGTCAGAGCCAGACCCCCTACAGTGATCTACAGTGGTGTAGTAAGGATGACCATTGATAGTGGCCCTTTCTGAGTCAGTGCCAGACCCCCTACAGTGATCTTCAGTGGTGTAGTAAGGATGACCATTGATAGTGGCCCTTTGACTCAGACCCCCTACAGTGATCTTCAATGGTGTAGTAAGGATGACTATTGATAGTGGCCCTTTCTGAGTCAGAGCCAGACCCCTACAGTGATCTTCAGTAGTGTAGTAAGGATGACCATTGATAGTGCAGTTTGTGAGTCAGAGCCAGACCCCCTACAATGATCTTCAGTAGTGTAGTAAGGATGACCATTGATAGTGGCTGTTACTGAGTCAGAGCCAGACCCCCTACAATGATCTTCAGTAGTGTAGTAAGGATGACCATTGATAGTAGCTGTTTCTGAGTCAGAGACAGACCCCCCACAGTGATATTCAGTATTGTAGTAAGGATGACCATTGATAGTGGCCCTTTCTGAGTCAGAGCCAGACCCCCTACAGTGATCTTCAGTATTGTAGTAAGGATGACCATTGATAGTGGCCCTTTCTGAGTCAGAGCCAGACCCCCTACAGTGATCTTCAGTAGTGTAGTAAGGATGACCATTGATAGTGGCCCTTTCTGAGTCAGAGCCAGGCCCCTACAGTGATCTTCAGTGGTGTAGTAAAGATGACCATTGATAGTGAAGTTTCTGAGTCAGAGCCAGACCCCCTACAGTGATCTTCAGTAGTGTAGTAAGGATGACCATTGATAGTGCAGTTTCTGAGTCAGAGCCAGACCCCCTACAATGATCTTCAGTAGTGTAGTAAGGATGACCATTGATAGTGGCCATTTCTGAGTCAGAGCCAGACTTCCTACAGTGATCTTCAGTATTGTAGTAAGGATGACCATTGATAGTGGCCCTTTCTGAGTCAGAGCCAGACCCCCTACAGTGATATTCAGTAGTGTAGTAAGGATGACCATTGATAGTGGCCCTTTCTGAGTCAGTCAGACCCCCTACAGTGATATTCAGCGGTGTGATAAAGACAACCATTGATAGTGGCCCTTTCTGAGTCAGAGCCAGACCCCCTACAGTGAAATTCAGTGGTGTAGTAAGGATGACCATTGATAGTGGCCCTTTCTGAGTCAGAGCCAGCCCCCCCCTACAGTGATCTTCAGTAGTGTAGTAAGGATGACCATTGATAGTGGCCCTTTCTGAGTCAGAGCCAGACCCCATACAGTGATCTTCAGTAGTGTAGTAAGGATGACCATTGATAATGCCCTTTCTGAGTCAGAGCCAGAGCCCCTACAGTAATCTTCAGTGTTGTAGTAAGAATGACCATTGATAGTGGACCTTTCTGAGCCAGAGCCTTTACAGTGATCATCAGTAGTGTAGTAAGGATGACTGATAGTGGCCTTTCTGAGTCAGATCCAGACCCCCTACAGTGATCTTCAGTAGTGTAGTAAGGATGACCATTGATAGTGGCCCTTTCTGAGTTAGAGCCAGACCCCCTACAGTAATCTGCAGTAGTGAGTAAGGGTGACCATTGATAGCGGCCCTTTCTGAGTCAGAGCCAGACCCACTACAGTAATCTTCAGTAGTGTAGTAAGGGTGACCATTGATAGTGCCTTTTCTTAGTCAGAGCCAGACCCCCTACAGTGATCTTCAGTAGTGTAGTAAAGTGGAGTGACAGCATCCGTTGCTGTGGGTGAAGAGTGTTAGGAGGATCCATTGAGAGTTTGTGACTTTTTTCTGTACTAAAATATTGGTAAACGGTGCAGCGGTAGCATTGTCACCTCACAGCAAGAGGTTCTCCGGTTCGATTCTCAGCTGGACTGCCTTCTGTGTGGAGTCTGCATGTCCTCCCTGTGTTCATGTGGGTTTCCCCTGGGTACACTGGTTTCTCCCATGTTACAAAGACGTGTCTGGAGCATTTCTCCACTGAAAATTGGCTTTGTTCCAAGTCAGACTTTCCCAGTTAACAAATGTTAAATAAAAAAATAAAGAAAGAAAGCTACTTCATGGATCGGCTTGCTACAATTTAAACTGAGATGTCTTTTTATTTTCCTTTTGCTGTAGAACTGAGGGGGCTATAAAGTAACTGCAGGAAGTTGATTAGTATAAATGTACCAATCAGATTGCTATATTGCAAGCCGAAGTCCCGTTTTTCTTTTTTTTTTCTTGCTCTTCTCTGAGGAGCTGAGGAGGTAGTGTGGATTAGGTAAAGGAAGCAGGAAGCTGTTTGGTACAAATGTAGCAACTGGTCCTTTTTTAAATTGGTAATGGGCATTGGGTGCTAAATGGCTCGCAAGGGCAGTTAGCCTAGTACTAATCTATGAACCTATGAATGGCTTTTCAAGTCATTTATTTATTGTCAGTTTTTCTTCAGATGCCACATATTTTAGTTAATGTTTCAGGCCAGCTAAGGGGTATCTGGGCATTCTTTTGAAACACTACAGTGAGTTAAAGAAATGAGAGTGTATAGTACACTGTGCTCATGTTTGAGAGGTTATACGTGCAAAATAAGAGACTGGGAAAACAATACGTTTGCTAGAAAATCTAGGCAAAGAGACAGACTAGGGAAAGAAAGTGATAGAAATGCATAGAGAGAGAGAGAGAGAGAGAGAGAGAAAGATGGTGGAAAACTGACTGAAAAAAAGTAAAGAAGTGAAAGGAGTCACTGAGAAAAAGGGCAGACAAAGCCTAGAGACGTACGAAAGATGAATCAGCTCGGCAGAGCCAATAGATTAATTATTTTGATAGTGAGAGGGATCAATACTCCTTGAGCAGGTTTAGAGTACGCCAAAAGTTGTACTCATTTCTGTTTATAAGCAGTGATGCTTTAAGGCTTTTCTGGAAACACTTATTTGATTAATACAATGGATAGTGGAAGTGTAGTGTACATAATCACATTTTGTTTGAAGCAGGTAGCATAGAGCTGTTTCACCTGTTTTACAGCTGTCGTCAGTCTGAGACATTTGCTGTGAAAAATCTGAGATGTCCACGCAGTTTACGTCAGGATAATAGAATGGGAAGGTTTGAGCAATATTGTTTTCAAAATATTTTGAAAGAGATTAGGAGGTCAGCTTATCTGAAATTACATCCATTCATTTCTCACAGTACTATACTACAGAGCCTTAACTCTGAAGTCACTAGCTATTTGTATGTCCTTCTAGTTTATCCAGAACATGACCTGGTGGGCTGGTAAAGGTACAGATTTGTGAAGCGGTTTTGGAAGATAGGCATCATGGGTTGATTTTCCTGATGTAGATATTAAACGGTTTACGTTTTGCTTAGAGAAACAGAAAAACAAATAAATACAGTACTATTTATTGGGGAGGCGGGTGTTATATGTGCCTCTGGCAGTTAGTGTACAGGATTAAGGCTATGACCTGTTAATGAGATTGATCGTTTAGTCCAGGATGTGGTTCCTTAAGTCTCCATTTGCCCATTGTGTGACCCTAAGAAAGTTACATAACCAAGCATTGCTCCTGGGTTATCACTGAAAAGGGGATTTTGCTTAGGGGATTTACCCAGTTCACAAATGAATAAAATAACATAAAATAAGATTTAATATATCATTCGTTTGTAAGATGTAGCCCATGAACTTTTACTCCTGATGACATTTGAAAAAAGGTGGGTCAAGACCCATTGGCACAGTTTCATAAACCCTACAACCATGGCATTTCATGAAGACTTACTTTTTAGTCTGTCAGCACCAGTCAATCAAATCTCAGCTTTAACTGACCTAAGGCCAACCATTTCACACTTCCACTATGTTAAGGAGTACAGTGTGGATGTTGATAGTTATGTTATATATAATGCTGTAATGCCAGCTATCAGAAAATGTTAACTTATGTTTACTACTGTATGTCCTACTACAGGCTGATCTCAAGAGTGAGCGAATTTACTGAATGTTTGAGAATATGAACATTTACAATAAGTAGGATTATAGCTAGTAGTCAAAAGAAGTAGAACATCAGAGGGCTGCCACGTTTCCTCACCGATTAAAGCATTGTACAATGGCAGCTGTACAGAGGTCGAGACAAGTGTATTGCATGTTTGTAATTATTCATGTTCACGTTCTATACAAATAATGAAATGTTCTGGTAGCATACCTCTCAACTGTCCAGATTTTTGCCTCATATTTTTGGTCTGTTCCTCATAAAATTTATGATTATCTGACATTTCACTCAGGATTGAAGTAATTAAATAATAGTAAGACATTTGAATTTCAGACTTTATATCCTTCAGAAAATGCATGCTTATATAATTCCTGTTATTCTAGCAGCCTTCTATGTTTATAAGAGCACTAATGAAAGTGTCTCACTGCTGTTTTTCTGCTGTGATGAGCATTTCTGCAGTGTTTTCTGCCTAAAATAGTGTAGGTAGTAGCTGTAGCATATTGTCTTGTTCTTAAACTTGGTGGCTTTGCAGTTACCCGCCCCTACTGTAAATTTGATCTGGGACACTCCTCCCAGTCCAGTCTCATTAGCTCATTCTACCTAAGACAGAGAACATTTGGGAAGGCCAACCACATTCATTTCTTAACCTTGAATTATCTTCATAGGTTCATAGGTTCATAGATTAGTACTAAGCTAACTGCCCTTGCGAGCCATTTTAAGCCTAGCCAATTATCCCTTGTGAGACTCAAACCCTGCACCTTGTGTTTGTAAGGCAAACACTTTAACCATTAGGCCACCCTCCCAATCTTCTGTTCCTTTTTTCTCCCTTTCCACTTTAGTAATTCAAAAACAAACAAACAAAAAAAAAAAAACACTTGCTTCAGCTGCTTTTACAGTATTTGTGTTTCCTCCTCCTACTCTGTTACTTCATCTTGCTTTTTCTGCTACTTGTTCTTTAAAGTGTTGAATTGTATCTTTTCTGCTGCATTTATTACTGCTTGTTTTTAGCCTGTTTAAAGTGTAAGTGTTATTCTAACCCCATTAGTTTGGGTCTAAGCACTTGGGCTTTAGGCCTACACCTTAGCTCTCCCTGGCCTCTCTCCCTCAGATTCTGACAAATATGGATAGACAATTTCCTATGGTTTCTCCTGCAAGCCTGGTTGATATGGGCATCCTGAGACATTGTAGCAACTGCCTCATGTACATTGACAACCATCTACTACTACCACCTACAAAGACAATTTGTGAGAGATGCAATTACATTAACAACCTAGAGTCTATGCTCTCTCCCTCACAAGCCAGTGTATCTGGCACTGAGAAGGTAGTCGACACAAGCACTACACTTCAAACACCACCCATAATTACACAACAAACACCCAGATATTTGGAGGTTCTCAACAAAAAACAAACCCAAACAAAGGAGACCTCAGAGGCAAAAAACACACGTGAACTCCACAACCCTCCACACCACATACCACGGATGGTACACACACCTGTGTCTCGCAACCACTAAGGCTTAACCATAAACCCAACATATTAGTCATAGGAGACTCCATTGTGAAACACACAGATGTGCCTCTCACCAGTCTGGATAAGGAGAAAGTCATGGTTATTTGTTTGTCAGGTGCCAGAATCCGCCGTATCACACAGGCACTCAAATCTCTCAACAACAGGTACTGTTATGACTCTGTCATAGTCCATGTTGGCGTGAATGACCTGAGGCGTAACTCTCTGGATTTTATGAAGAGAGACATGATTGGGCTCACTGAATATGTGTCCCAGGCAGGTATGTCCCTAGCCTTAAGCAGCATTCTACCGTCACCCAGAATGATGCCTCAATACAAACAGAAAGTGATTGACTTTAATGATTGGATTAGTTTCTGGTGTCATTCCAAGAGGATCCAGTACCTGACAGCCTGGGAAGATATGATCAACAAACCAAGATGCTTTGCTAGAGATGACCTGCATCTGTCTCTCTAGGGCTTCAGGCTTCTGGCAAAGCCCCTTGCCTCTCTCATAGTGCCTTTTTACGAAAAGTCATGAGGTCGATGCTACCAACATAAAACTGTCAACAAAATGCAAATTAAAGGTCATGCTGCTAAACACTAGGAGTCTAAACATGAAACTGCACTCATTGCAAGGATTCTTAACCCTGGAAGATGCTGACATTTGTGCAGTCACAGAAACCTGGTTCAAAGCTAGGAAGAGCACCCAAGCCTTACCTGGTTACTCATACTATCATACATTCAGACCCCAAACTGTGAGCAGCAAAGCCAAAGGAGGTGGAGTTGCAATATATATTAAGACACACACAGCTCCAGGCTGGTCAAACAGTATGATGCACAGGAAATACTCCAGGTACAGTTAACCCTTGACAAGACCCCTATTCAAATCATAGCTAGCTGCAGGCCTCCAACTTTGACTCAAGTTGCCCACTCCACCTATCTGGACCTCTTTGAATCTGTCAAGATTCAACCCTTTACACTGATCCTGGGTGACTTTAACTACCCAACCGTAGACTGGAAAAACTACTCATGCCAGAACACAAATGTCCAGAGCTTCCTTGATTTTATCAATGCAAATGCCTTGGAACAGCTAGTTGATGCCCCCTCAAGAGGTGATAATATCCTGGACTTGGTATTAACCAACATGAGTAACCACTGCAGCACCCCTACAGTATCATTCTCCCTGGTAATATCCGACCATAAAGCAGTTTCTTTCAAAGTCATCATTTCCCCTGACCCCTCTCTTGCTAGGGACAAACAAAAAAACTTCTCCAAAGTTGATTACAACCTCCTGAGTGATAGTACAAACAGCTTTATAGCCTCCCCCTTTTGTAGGAACTGGCACCAATGTTTAAATCTACACCAAAGTACTACATGAGTATATATATATATATAGATGTATAGAATCAGGAATACCCGACAGGACAAAATCATCCTCCACAAGGAAGAATAAACCTGTCTGTTGGAAATCTGCAATAAATAAACTATACAATAAAAGGAAAAAATTGCTGTCCAGGAGCAAGAAGGAGCAGGTGCCCAATTGGAAGCAGTTCTCCATAGCCTGAGCAGGCAACTAAGAGCAGTAGTGAAATCCTCAAAAGCCAGCTTCGAGTCCAACTTGGGCACATCTACTAGAGACAATCATAAGGCCTTCTTCACATATGTCCGCAGTCTCAAAGGAAGCACCCAGATCTGTTCAGCACTGGTGGTCAAGGACACCACATACATAAATGCCGTAGCTATAGCCAATCTTCTGGCTGACAGATTCAGTGAAAACTTCTCCCCTCTGTCCCCCCATCCACAGTACCTGCCCCCCTCCACTTATCACTAGGGAACAGGTCATCACTGCCCTCTCAAAGGCAAAAAATACAGCCTAGATGGGACCCAGTAACATCCCAGGCTGTATCCTACATGAACTCAGGCATGAACTTGCAGCACCATTAGGCACCCTATTCAACCAAAGCCTGAGTACCGGCTTTATCTCAGCTGAGTGGAGGACAGCCACTATCATCCCTTTACACAAAGATGGAGTGTCCACCGATCCAGGAAATTATAGACCCATTAGCCTAACTAGCCTGATCTGCAAGGTCATGGAATGGATTATCATGGACCTCATTAGCAGGGACATTGGCAACCTACAAACACTTGACCCCACACAGTTTGGCTTTGTCAAGGGGAGGTAATGTCGGTTAAATCTGGTCAACTTCTTTGAGACAGTCACCAAAGCCATGGGCGAGGGGGAGACTGTGCACACAGCCTACCTTTACCTGGCCAAAGCCTTCGACACTACTCCCACTTGAGCATAATAGATAAACTCTGTCAACTAGGCCGCGATCCATATGTTACCAGATGGGTAGCAAACTGGCTCACTGATATAACCCACCTAATCAAAACAGGGGAAGCCACCTCAAGTGGTAGACCCGTAACGAGCGGCATACCCCAGGAATAGGTCTTGGGGCCTCTGTTATTTGGGACATACTTTTCTAAGGTTCAGGCCAAAACCAGTGGGCTATAGCTGACCAAGTTTGCAGATGACTGCAAGTTGGGTGCGGTTATCAATTCCCCAAGTGATGTGGATGTCCAAACACATGACTGGTGCCAGAAACATGGCCTCAAGCTGAATGCCAAAAATCATCATCCCCTTTGGGGAGTGACATTCCCACATATTATCACATTAATAGCAATGTCCTAAACATGCAATCAGTCATTAGAAATTTGGGCACCCAGGTTGATAGCAACCTGACTTTTGACCACCGTGTTGCTTCAGTTGTAAGGAAAGCTTTCAACGTGGCCCACCCCATAAGTAAGGGTATCTCATCCAGGGATAAGGAGGTCATAACATCCCTGTATTCTTCACTTATAAGGCAAGTTATTGAGTACAAAGCCCCCTTCGGTATGTACTTCACAAAGCACATGCAGCAGCTGGAGAGACCACAGAGGTTCCTCACCAGGAGAATCCAGGGACTCAAACATCTACCCTACACAGATAGGCTAAAAGCTCAGTTTCATACAGACTCCTCAGAGTTGACCTCTGTCTGGCATACAAAGCAATCTCAGACCCCACCTTAATGGGACTGCTGCATATCTGCAAGTCAAGCTCCACTCGAATAACCCACACGCGCGGCCACAACCTGGCCTGTGACATCAATAGGACTTGTTGGTGGGACAGATTGTGTCCCAGAGGCTTCCCCATCTGTGGACTAGACTCCCTCTCCACTTCAAGCAGAGTACCTCATTATCCCTTTTTAAGCGCAACCTGGATGACTGGATGGGAAACAGAAAATACACCCCTGGGATTCCACCTGTGTCCCTGCTGGACAGGGGCTTTGGGTGCTGACTTGACTAAAAATGGGCTAAACTCTTGGCTAGGCTTATAAGGGCCTCAGGGCCAATAGCCTAGTAACTTCCTATGATCCTGTTTTGGGGCCTTTATCCCCATTATTTTTGGCTTTGTCCAGATTTCTTGCATTAAGAGGTTGAGCAGCATGTCTGCTAGTTTAAGACTAACTTTGGATTTTCTCTGAGAATAGCATATCTAAATTATGTTTATGTATAGTAAACACATTTCTGTGAAAAGGAAGCTTCGTTACTATCATATAGGTCTTTAGTTGTGTGTGGACTAATTTTTTTACTGTCAGTAATATGTACCCTCAAGACTACATCTATATTTGGAAAGAGCCCCTTTAAGATTATTAGAGGTTTACAATGGCTGAATAATTTTTAAAGAGAGAGCACAATTTCCATAAAAAGTTAACAGATGAAAGAATAATGAAAGCTGCTACTGTCGCAGTGTATGAAATGGGGAAAGTATGACAGACCAGCTCTGGAGGAATGACCTTGATCTATGAAACAAACCATTTATTCTAACAAATGCCTCCTAAAAGGGTCAGGTAATTGAGATTTCACTGTTTTGGATATGAAATGCTGATAAGACTCTCATCTGGCAATTTGTTAATGCATGGCTCTTTTCTCTTTATTCTTTTCAGGATGAACTTTGGGTCTATTATAACTGCAAAGGTGAGTCTTTATGCTATCTGGCCCTTTCATATGCTGTATACCATTTACTGTACCTCTTTTTTCCATACCCACTTCAATGCTTGTTAGCTTTCATTAGCATGTAATGAATAATAGTGGGGACATGCTTGTAATGTGTGTACCCCATAGGCATTTATTGTGTTGGACAGGAAATAGTTTCATTTAAAGGTGTTAACAGTCTGAGTTAACACCATTAAATGGACAGAGCATTGGAAGACTGAGTTCTTCTCTGTTTCCTGCAATAAACAGAATATTTTGTTTACAAGTGCTGTCATTTTAACCCTGTTTGCAATCATGCCTGCTGCACATACCTTTTCAGGACAGAGAGTTTTAGTATACACCCCTGTCTGTCCATACAATTCAATACAGCAATTTGTGTGTATATGTGTGTTTCCATATGTGTGTGTGTATTTGTGTGCATTCATTAATTCATTTGTTTTTATTTAATTATGATAACTGCTTCAAAAACAGATGATGGTAGCTTTACAAGGCTGATGCAGGATTAATTATACAAAATGTACTTAGTAATTGCAACAGAATCACTTAACAATGAATAGAGAGTCGATCGATGTATATTTCAAAATGTGTGTGCATGTGTGTGTGTGTGTGTGGGGGGGCTGAAATTCATTACAGATCTCATTCTGTATTTCAGAAAACACTGCAGAGAATGGATTCACCACTGCCCATTCTGTGTAGTGAATGATATATTTATCTATCTATAAATTTATCTATTATGTAGTAATTTATGTGCAGCATCCTGTATGGTCATATAGAAAGAGTGACCTTACTTTTATATGATTTAGTACATAAAGAGTGCCAGAGTAATTCATTTAAATGGCTGCTTATGCATTCTAGTAGCAAGACCAGAAGAGCTGCTCAAGAGGAGAAGGTCAACACCTGCACCACACCACATGGAACACATAGCCCTCCAGAACACCCACCATCACAGCCCTCACATGAAAACACAAACCACACACACACCTTCGTCGATGCTCTCAATAGAAATCTACCCAAACAGCAGAGACCTCCAAGGCAGAAATGCACTTCACCACCACAACACAGCACAAACCACAAGACACGTAGCTCACCTACAGAGGGTGCCCCTCAACCTAAGCCCCTAAGGCAAAACAGCTTGCCCAATACAATAATCATAGGTGACTCAATAGTGAGGCACACTGATGTCCAACTCACTTGTTTGAATAAGAAGAAGGCAACAGTCAGCTGTCTATCAGGTGCCAAAATCCGACACATAACACATGTACTCAGGTCGCTTCACAACAAGTACAAGTATGACTGTGTCATTGTCCATGTGGGTATGAATGACCTGAGATGCACCTCACTGGACTTCATGAAAAGAGAGATGGTGGAGCTCTCGGATTATGTGTCCCAGGCAGGTATGACCCTAGCCCTAAGCAGCATCCTAGTGTCTCCCAGAATGATACCACAGTACAAGCAGAAAATGATTGATTTCAACAATTGGCTAAGTTTCTGGTGTCATTCTAAGGGGATCCAGTATCTGTCTGCTTGGGATGACATGACTGACAGACCTCAATGCTTTGCCAGAGATGGCCTGCATCTGTCACCCCTGGGTTTCCGGGTACTGGCTAAGTCTCTTAACACCCCTACAGTGCCTTTTTAGGTGGTGTTCCAAAGACCAAATTACCACCATAACAGCTATAAATAAATGCAGTCTGAAGTCTTAAATCTTAAGATGCAGTCACTCGAAGCACTCCTCAAAATGGAGAACATCGACATCTGTGCTGTAACGGAGACCTAGTTTAAAGCAGCAGAAAGCACCCCTGCGCTACCAGATGATAACTCATTCCACACCTTTCGGCCCCAGAACATGGACCGACGCTCCAAAGGGGTGGTGTTTCCATATTCATAAAGGATATGCACACCTCCATACTAGTAGCCCAGCAAAACGCATCTGAGATACTCCAGGTACAACTAACATTGGTTAAGACGGCGATACAGGTCATAGCCTTCTGGTCCCCAACCATGTCCCAAGACTCTCACTCCTCATTCCTAAGCACCCTGGAAACTATCATGCTCCAACCCAACACTGTCTCATACTAGATGACTTCAACTACCCCTCCATCAACTGGGAAAACTGCTCATGAACCAATGCACTGTCCCAACGCTTCCTGAAATTCGTCAATTCCAATGCCTTGGACCAGCTCATTCTTATCCCCACTGGAGGAAGCAACATCCGTGACCTGGTTATTACTAACATTTGCAGCCATTGCTCTACACCAATAGTCAATTCCTCCCTGGTTAGATCTGACCACAAACCGATCACCATGGAAATCCATATCTCTCCCACACATCTCCCGCAAAGGTATCCACCATGAAAAACTTCTCCAAAACTGACTTTGGACTCCTAAAAACAGCACTGGCTAATTTCATGGTACCCATGCCAATGGAAGATAGATGTATGACTGCTGAATCATACACCAATGCACTGTATGAAGACATGCATAAATGCATGGATCTAGCCATACCTAACAGAACCAAGACGCTCTTCTCCAAAAAAGGAAGCCAATCTGGTGATCCTCTGCCATTAATAAACTCTACAACAGAAGGAAGAAACTGTTGCAGAAAAAGGTGAAGTCCCAAGACTGGAAAAATTCCCTTATTAACCTCAACAAAAAGTTAAGATGCCTCATCAAAACCTCCAAAGCCAGCTATGAAGGCAGAATTGTGGCAGACACTAAAAACAACCACAAAGCCTTCTATAGTTATATCAAGAATCTCCACGGCAATACCCAGATTTGCTCTGAGGTACTGCACAATGGTACCTCCTATACTAAACCAACAGATATTACCAACACACTGACTGACAGATTCAGTGCCAACTTTACCTTTCTCCCCCCCAAAGGACCAATCTCAACACCAGAAGAATGCCAGGCACCCAGCATTACTGCAGCACAGGTTAAAGCTGCATTGTCCAAGGCCAAGATATCAGCTTCCATGGGACCTGACAATATCCCTGGCTGTGTTCTACATGAATTACAAAGTGATCTGGCACCACATATGTGTGCCCTGTTCACTCGCAGCCTCACCTTAAGCTTTGTCCCTACCGAATGGCACACTGCTACAGTCATCCCTCTCCATAAAGGAGGAGTGACTACAGACCCTGGAAATTATTGCCAAATTAGCCTGACGAGTGTGATATGTAAGGCTATGATACTCCTCATCATGGACCGAATTAACAAGGATATAGGGAAACTCCATACTCTAGATCCCATGCAATTTGGTTTTGTGAAAGGTAGATCATGCCTACTAAACCTGGTTGACTTCTTTGAGTCAGTCGCCAGAGCTGTGGATGAAGGTAAGACAGTTAATACAACCTGCCTCGATCTCGCCAAGGCCTTTGAGACCATTCCTCACTCAGGAATTATTGATAAACTCACCAAACTAGGTTCATAGGTTCATACTAGGCTATCTGCCCTGGGGCAATTATAAGCCTAGCCCGATTCTGTATGGCTTACGCCACCCCTTGATTTGAGTATACTGTGCCCTTTTTAAGGTTTAGTTTACTGTGCCTCTGTCTAATAGTGACACGGGAGTAATCCCTGGGACAAACCTACGATCCCCCATCCACCTATCGAGATTCTTCTTGAAGAGATTCAGTGAGGTGCTCTGCCTCACATGAACTGGAATTCTATTCCAGAGCGAAGGGAGCCTCTGGGTTATGAACCTGTCCCTCCAGCAAGTTCTATTTATTTCTGTGCTGAGGTTCAAGTCCCTCGAGCGTGTGGCTCTAAGGGATTTAGATTTACTGAGGTGGAGCATGTCCATTAATTCTGGATTTGACATAGCTTTGTATGTCAGGCATAGATTGCCTCGAAGTAGGCGGTATGCAACTGAGTAGAGCTGGAGTTTTTTTAACCGAGCAGCATATGGCATCTGTTTGAGACCCTTGATCCTCTTGGTGAGATACTTTTGGGGGTCTCTCTAATTGCTGCAGGTGTAGGGTAAGGTACATCCCAAAAGGGGCATTGTATTCTATGATGGGCCTGATGAGGGATGAATAAAGGGGCACGATTACCTCTCTTGATCTAGATGTGAAACCCTTCGTGATGAGGTGGGCTATGTAGAAGGTCTTTCTAACCACTTTGGCAATGTGGTTTTCAAAGGAGAGATTGCTATCAACTTGGGTCCCCAGGTCCCTAATAACTTTCTCTGTACTTAATGGGTTTCCGCCTATGTGGTAATTTGTGGGCACATTGTTTTTGCCAAAGGGTATGACTATACATTTTTTGGCATTTAGCTTTAAACCATGGTGCTGGCACCAGTTATCTGTCTCTGTGAGACCTTTTTGAAGGATGTTTGTGTCAGCTGGAGAGTCGATTATGGTGCCCAGTTTGCAGTCGTCTGCAAACTTGGTGAGCCATAGTCCTTCCACGTTTGCCTGTACCTCGGAAAAGTATATACCGAACAAGAGTGGTCCCAGGACAGAACCCTGTGGGACACCACTTGTGACCGGTTTTGAGTCTGACATGGCTCCAGCAACTCTCACTCTGTGGGTTCTGTCTTTGAGCCAGTTTGCGACCCATCTTGTGACATAGGGGTTTATATTTAAGCTGGATAGCTTATCTATGATGCCCGAGTGGGGTATTGTGTCAAATGCCTTTGCAAGGTCCAGATAGGCTATGTGGACTACCTTCCCTTCATCTATGGCTTTGGTGACTGTTTTGAAGAAGTCAACCAGGTTCAAAAGTCAGGATCTGCCCTTGACAAAGCCGAACTCGGTAGGATCTAGTGTCTGTAGGTCCCCAATATCTTTGTTTATGAGCTCCATGATGATCCTCTCCATAGCCTTGCAGACTAAGCTAGTCAGGCTTATGGGGCGATAGTTTCCAGGGTCCGTAGAGGCTCCACCTTTGTGGAGTGGGACCACTGTGGCTGTACACCATTCTGTGGGCACATATCCTGTAGTGAGGCTGAGATTGTATAGCTGTTTTATTTGAGGGATTAGTTCCTCTTGGAGTTCATTTAGGACGCAACCTGTGACGCCATCTGGTCCCATGGAAGCAGTGTTTTTTGCTTTGGAGAGGGCAGCCTTCACCTGAGCATCAGAGATGTTTGGGAGGCAGCCCTCTGCCGGGATAGATACTTGCTCTTTTGGGGGGGGGATCAACCCTTATATCATTAGGTGGGTTGCAAATTGGCTCACAGATAGAACCCACAATGTGAAAGTAGTTGGCTCCAAGTCAGACTGCCAAACAGTCACGAGTGAAATCCCACAGGGATTGGTCCTGGGTTCTCTGCTGCTTGGCATCTAATTCTCTGAAGTCCAGGCCGAAACAGAGGGACTCTGGCTGACCATGTTTGCAGATGACTGCAAGCTGTGAGACATTATTAACTCCCCAAGTGATGCAGACATCCTTCAGAAAGGCCTCACTGAGACCAATGACTGGTGTCTAAACTATGGCCTTAAGCTTAATGCCAAAAAATGCGTCATCATCCCCTTTGGGAAAAACTCAGTGCCCACTAATTACCACATTGATGGAAGCCCACTGAACACTGAAGGCGTTATAAGAGATCTTGGGACACAGGTTGACAGCAACCTTTCCTTCGACCACCACATTGCCACTGTGGTCAGAAAGTCCTTCTATGTGGCACATCTCATTACCAAGGGTTTTGCATCCAGGAAGAAGGAGGTCATCATTTCTCTCTACTCTTCCCTCATTAGACCAATCATAGAGTATTTGGCATGTACCTCACTAGACACCTGCAACAGCTGGAGAGGCCACAAAAGTACCTCAAGAAGAGGATCCTAGGTCTTAAACACATGTCCTACATGGACAGATTCAAACAACTCCAGCTATTTGTTTGCCTCATATCATCTACTAAGAGGCGATCTCTGCTTGACTTACAAAGCCATGTCTGACCCAGCTCTGTTAGAAATGCTGCATCTAAAGAAATCCCAATCCCTTCGCACCACACACTCCAGAGACCTTAACCTCATTACCACAATCAACAGAACATGCTGGAGGGACAGGTTCATAACCCAGAGACTGCCCATGCTCTGGAATAGACTTTCCATACATGTCAAGCAGAGCACCTCACTGGCCCTGTTCAAGAGAAATCGTGATGAGTGGATGGGAAATAGAAAGTTCACCCCGGGATCACTCCAGTTGTTCTACTTGATAGAGGCACTGGGAGCTAATGTCGGGCGGCACAATGCCAGGGCACTTCTATGGGTTAGGCTTGTAAAGTCTCCAGGGCCATTAGCCTAGTACACACCTATGAACATATGAGCCTATAACTTCATGGCTACACAAGGCAGGTATTTGCACAGCATAACTGTTGTAGATACATACGCAATCTCAGAAAAAATGTTTAAAACTTGCAGCAATGCAAAATGCACAGAATACTGAAAGTGGAGTAGCAGGCTACTAGTCCACAGAGTCCACAGTGGCACAAAGAGAAGTGCATGACATGTTTGTGATCCAGTCTAGATGTCTTGTCACACCTGTTGTAACCACAATGTGCAGGTAAAGTACCTGTGAATAGGTACAGGGCATTAGGCACATTCTGTCTGCTTCATTTCTATAGCATGTTGCTGACCACTGGACCTTTTCAGATCCATGAAATGTTCCAGAGCTTATTAATAGTGGTATAGGGAGAACCGTAGTCAGGTTATCTGGTGCCCTCGGCAGTACTCCAAAATGGTGCCCCACAACTCAAGGTTGAAGAGCAAAAAAAGGGGGCTTCCAATAAAAAGATCTTGTGTAGCAGACATCTTGCTACATTTGCTAAAGTTATCACCACACAGTGAACTTCTGCCATAAACGCAAATGCAGTATCAGCATTAATGAAGTTGCAATATCCTCATTCATAAATCAGTGATCATACTGTACTCACTTCATTCAGTACCTACTGATCATGTTCCCTAAAAACTTGCACCCAAGGCAGCTGACCCCTTTACCCTGAACTAGTTAAAGCTCTTGGGGTATGAGGCATTAACATTCATTCTTTTGTTTTGTTTCTTTAAATTTCAGTTTGTATTGTAGAATGGGCATGCCTTCATTGAAGGTTGGGCGTCGAGCTGGCACCTTGGCACCCGTAAAAAAATCTACTGCCAATCATTAGAGGACCGGAGTTCCGCTGTGGCGACCTCTAACCAGGAAAGGCTGGAAGAAGAACATTGTTTTAAAACAATAATAGAACATGCAGATATTCCTGAGAGTCATTGCAATACACAAGTCCACCACATAATGTATTAACTGAATTAATACAAATAGAATGAATATTAAGAAAAACATATTCTTTCATAACTGCATTAACAGAGGCTTAGGTTTCCATTAAACAGATACTGCCACACAGACTTTAGCTTGTAAGGTATTTGCCCACTGGACTCATATCTTGCAGCATCCTGGGTATGCAGTAATGTACAGTGCATGCCGCACCATGTGTTACTGCTTATGCACACAAGTGTGTGTGTGTGTGTGTGTGTGTGTGTGTGTGTGTGTGTGTGTGTGTGTGCGTGTGTGTGTGTATCTATATCTGTGTGTGTGCGTGTGTGTGTGTATGTGTGTGTATATCTGTGTGTGCGCGTGTGTGTGTGTATCTATATCTGTGTGTGTGCGTGTGTGTGTGTGTGTGTGTGTGTGTGTATGTGTGTGTATATCTGTGTGTGCGTGTGTGTGTGTGTATCTATATCTGTGTGTGTGTGTGTGTGTGTGTGTATATCTGTGTGTGTGTGTGTGTGTGTGTGTGTGTGTGTGTGTGTGTGTGTGTGTGTGTGTGTGTGTGTGTGTGTGTGTATATATATATGTGTGAATGCAAATGTAGGTGTATTTTGAAACATCAAAGTACACAAACATCAAAGGCTAACAATCAATCCCAAATGAGTCAAAGCCAAAACGATGAAAAAAACAAAACCGATATGCTTTTTGCAAGGGGGCAAGTCCCCTGCAACACCCAGGTGGAGGGCTGCACTCCTAACAGTAGTTAAATATACCATCTCTGAGATCACTCTACAGTGGGGAAAGGGCAAATTCTCTGATCCCCACTGTGCACAACCTTGCATGGACTTAAACACCAGTAGAAGCAATAAAATTACTTTTGATCAGTTCTGAGGGTGTTAAACACATTCAAAATTACAAACGTTCATTCATATGTACTACTGTCATAGCTATATATATATATATATATATATTGTGGTCAAATCTCAGTTGATACCATCTCTAATTTTTGATCGCACTTCAAGTGGTCAAAATTTAGTATGTTTAGTTTTGGAGTTGCTCCCTTTGCAGACCCATGGTAAAGCTTGACTGAGAGGGGGTTGTAAGTTGGGTGTGGGACTTTTCCTATCTGCAGGCTGCAGGACCCATGTTAAAGTGTGTTTAGGGTTTTGGTAGTTGAAGTTTGGTATATACTCCTCTGAAGTACAGGTAACACAGAAGGCCTCTGGCTAATGAAGTTCGCAGATGACTGCAAACTAGGAGCCATAGTCAAGTACCCAAATTATGTGGACCTCCTACAGAAGGGCCTCACTGAGACAGATGCCTTGTGTCAGAGGCATGGCCTCAAGCTCAGTGCCAAAAAGTGCACTGTCATCCCCATTGGTAAAAACTCTGTACTCATGTACTACCACAGAAACGGCAGTCTACTTAACACCGAATGTGTGATAAGAGACCTTGGGACCCAGGTGGACAGTAGTCTCCCCTTTGATAATCACATCGCCACAGTAGTCATGAAATCCTTCTATGTGGCACACCTCATCACAAAAGGGTTCTCATCCTGGAAAATAGAGGTCATTGTTCCCCTCTACTCGGCACTCATTAGACCCATTATAGAGTACATTGCCCCTTTTGGAATGTACCTCACAAGACATCTGCAGCAGCTGGAAAGGGCACAGAAGTACCTCACAAAGAGGATTACTGGCCTCAAACAGATGTCCTACACTGACCATCTCAAAAAACTCCAGCTTTACTCTGTAGCATATCACCTACTGCAAGGAAATCTCTGCCTAACATATAAAGCTATGTTAAGCCCAGAGCTGTTGGACATGCTACACCTAAAGAAATCCCAATCCCTCTGAGCTACATACTCTAGGGACCTAAAACTTGTCACCACAATAAACAGGGCATGCTGGAGGGATAGATACCTGTCCCAGAGACTTTCTATACTCTGGAACAGGCTACCCATCTATGTCAAGCAAAGTTCCTCATTAACACTCTCCAAGAAGAATCTTGATGAGTGGATGGGAAATAGGAAATACACTCAGGGGATCACTTCTGTGGCTCTGCTCGACAGGGGCACAGGAAATTAACTTTCTTGGCTGGCATAAGCCAGGAAACCTTGTTAGCTAGGCTTACTTAGAGCCTTGGGCTGATAGTCTAGTACCTACCTATGAGCATAAAACATGGGAATAATAACATAATCACACTTTCTATATTATCTTTAAATGTTAATAGTCTCACAGATATGTACATAAAAGAAAAAGTAGTGAACTTTATTAAAAATGTAGAGTGCAAATTGCTATGCTACAGGATACACATTTGGAAAGAACTGAGCATTTGCATATGATAAAGAGAGATTTTCAAGGTGGTTATTCAGTGGAATAGCTGAGACAAAGGAAAAGAGGAGTACTTATATTAATTGCAAGATGAGCTGCAATAGTGATAGAAGAGGATAAAACAACAATTATGGTAATTTTGCAGTACTAAGGGGCCACTGGCAATGGATGAGGATTACACTGGCATGTACATTTCACCTAAAACTGCTATAATGGAGCTTAAGAAAATTCTGGTAGAAATAATCCACTTTCAGTAGGAGATATTACTTATAGGTGGAGAATGGAATCTGATTTGTAGCAGTGTAGATGTGTATGGTGGGCCCAGAAAGGAAAATATAAAAAAGGAGGGTAGATTTTTGAAGACATTTATCAAAAGAGAAACAAAACAAGATAGATGGATACGGCTGGACAAACCACAACGTAAAACACCACAGAACAAGTATATTCAGCTGACACAGATGAAATTTCACTAGAACTCATGTTTATTAAAACAACTATTAAAAACTGCTTTCTCAGATCTAATTCACAAAAGTTAAAACATTCCTTAAGTACTCGCTTTTAAATCTGGGCAGGTTAAGCAGGTTAAGGCCCCAGACCACAGCACAGGTCTTACAGAACCATTTAAACCTTTCCCACAGTAAACATGCAGTTCTAAAATCCATTTTGTTTCTACACATTCAGTCTTAGGTTTGTTGTCACTTCTTCTAATATTAGTTTAATCAACTAACCAGAAACATAAATGGGCAGCCATGGTGGTGCAGCGGTTAGCGTTGCCACCTCATAGCAAGAGTTTCTCTGGTTTGATCCTCGCAAGGGCATTTCTAACATCTTTCTTAGAAATATCATTATTACACTCACATATCCTGTCCCTTAGGGCTCTATTCGTTTTACTAACATAATCACATTCACAAACCTTGCAGAAAGCAAGATACACTAAATCTGACCTTTTACAGTCCACATAAAAGTTAAATTGGTAAATATGTCCAGTCACAATATTCTTGTAACTATTACTACTATTCACATACTAACACATGTTACAGGATTTACATGAATATGTTCCTTTCCAGCTTGATAGTAATTCAGTTTTAGACCTTTGCTGGTTTATAACACAGTAACCGTTTCAAGAACTGGCTGTTCTTAAAACAAAAATTAGGAGTCTCACCCAAAAAAATGTTTGTATTTCTCAGCAACAGTGAGAATATACCAGTTTTTCTTCATTATATCACAGACAATATCAGCATCATTTGAATAGGTAAGGAAAAACCTAATCTTATTTATGTATGCATTGGCTATTGATACAACATCATTAGTTCTATCAGAAAAAGTAAGGCCTGGTAGATTCAGACCTACATCTCAACACTTCCTGGATTTACCAAGGGCAAGGAAACAATTGCCCCCCAACACAACAGAACCCAAAACTACCTATATCAAATTCACCAAAGTACGGTGCTTTGACCCCCCAGCCCCCTAATTTTATATACCATTTCCGAGATCACACTACAGTGGGGAAAAGGGCAAGGTTGCGTGGTTGGCCAACTGTTTCCTTGCCGTTGGTAAATTCAGCAATTCGTGGAAGTGATTTTTCCCTGAATAAAGGTTGATGGAAATTTGTTTGCTGAAAATAACTTTCGGCAAACTAATATAGACCTGACCCTTAAGACTACTTTCATGTTGTGTTAAAATAATGGAGAAGGTAATATTGGATAAGTTATTGTCAGAATTGGATAAGTTGGGACTTGAAACCACATATAAGCATGCATATGTTGAAAATAGATCTATTACTGCCTGTAACATGATGTTCTATAACAATATAATAACACCTATGAATGAAAAATGCGTGCTGTGATGTAATTTATATAGATTTAACTTCAGCATTTGATAGGGTCATACACAAAATACTGATTAATAAATTAGAACTAGGTAGTGATTTACTCTTGATAAGATGAATAGCTGCATGGCTTACAAATAGGACTTGGCAAGTATCATACAGCAACCGGACAGGTGAAATTCTTGGTTAGTCAGGGTGTCCCGCAGGGCTCTGCCTAGGCCCTTATTTGTATAAATTGTATCTTTCAGACCTAACTTTTTAATCTGAGTTGTTTTACAGTATATATGCAGATGACTTGAAACTGGGTAAATTGATTACATGTGTTACAGATAAGACATGTCTGCAAAAGAACTTGACTAAATTGACAATTTTGGCACAGGAGAATAATATGCTCATAAGTACATCAAAAACCAAGCATATGAGATTTGGGGAACATAAATTGAAATGTGAATAATTAATGCAGCACACAGTGATTGAAACTGTGGACTCATTTAAGGACCTGGGTATATGGGTAGATCCAACTAAGAGTTTTTCTAATCATATCAACCAATTTGTTAATGATAGTTATAGAACTATATGTTGCATAAACAGATTTATAAAGTCTAGGAAATCAGAAATGATGAAGTCATCGTTTGTTAATTACATTAGACCCAAACTTGAGTATGGAATAACATTATAGAACCCTTATAAGAAAACAAGCATGAGTAAACTGGAAATAGTACAGTGGAAATGTACCAAGGGCATCCATGGATTTGAAAATGTAAGTTATTATGAAAGACTAAATATCTGAACTTGTACGGTGTCTCTTACAGATATCTGAGAAGAGATCTTATTCAGTTATATAGGGCATTTATAGGCAACTAACTCTGGGCATATTTGGGGTTATCAAAATGTAGTAGAGAATCATCAGATAACCTATGTAGAAGGTTCTATAGGAATGAAAAGTGCACTAACTGGTTCTGTGACAGAGTAACTGATGCATGGAACAGACTACCAAATTACATTAAAGTACTAGAGAATCATCAGACAACCTATGTAGAAGGTTCTATAGGAATGAGAAGTGCACTAACTGGTTCTGTGACAGAGTAACTGATGCATGGAACAGACTACCAAATTACATTAAAGTACTAGACAATCATCAGACAACCTATGTAGAAGGTTCTATAGGAATGAGAAGTGCACTAACTGGTTCTGTGACAGAGTAACTGATGCATGGAACAGACACCAAATTACATTAAAGTACTAGAGAATCATCAGACAACCTATGTAGAAGGTTCTATAGGAATGAGAAGTGCACTAACTGGTTCTGTGACAGAGTAACTGATGCATGGAACAGACTACCAAATTACATTAAAGTACTAGAGAATCATCAGATAACCTATGTAGAAGGTTCTATAGGAATGAGAAGTGCACTAACTGGTTCTGTGACAGAGTAACTGATGCATGGAACAGACTACCAAATTACATTAAAGTACTAGAGAATCATCAGACAACCTATGTAGAAGGTTCTATAGGAATGAGAAGTGCACTAACTGGTTCTGTGACAGAGTAACTGATGCATGGAACAGACACCAAATTACATTAAAGTACTAGAGAATCATCAGATAACCTGTGTAGAAGGTTCTATAGGAATGAGAAGTGCACTAACTGGTTCTGTGACAGAGTAACTGATGCATGGAACAGACTACCAAATTACATTAAAGTACTAGAGAATCATCAGACAACCTGTGTAGAAGGTTCTATAGGAATGAGAAGTGCACTAACTGGTTCTGTGACAGAGTAACTGATGCATGGGACAGACACCAAATTACATTAAAGTACTAGAGAATCATCAGACAACCTATGTAGAAGGTTCTATAGGAATGAGAAGTGCACTATGGTTCTGACAGAGTAACTGATGCATGGAACAGACACCAAATTACATTAAAGTACTAGAGAATCATCAGACAACCTATTTAGAAGGTTCTATAGGAATGAGAAGTGCACTAACTGGTTCTGTGACAGAGTAACTGATGCATGGAACAGACACCAAATTACATTAAAGTACTAGAGAATCATCAGACAACCTATGTAGAAGGTTCTATAGGAATGAGAAGTGCACTAACTGGTTCTCTGACAGAGTAACTGATGCATGGAACAGAATACCAAATTACATTAAAGTACTAGAGAATCATCAGACAACCTATGTAGAAGGTTCTATAGGAATGAGAAGTGCACTAACTGGTTCTGTGACAGAGTAACTGATGCATGGAACAGACCCCAAATTACATTAAAGTACTAGAGAATCATCAGATAACCTATGTAGAAGGTTCTATAGGAATGAGAAGTGCACTAACTGGTTCTGTGACAGAGTAACTGATGCATGGAACAGACTACCAAATTACATTAAAGTACTAGAGAATCATCAGACAACCTATGTAGAAGGTTCTATAGGTATGAGAAGTGCACTAACTGGTTCTGTGACAGAGTAACTGATGCATGGAACAGACACCAAATTACATTAAAGTACTAGAGAATCATCAGAAAACCTATGTAGAAGGTTCTATAGGAATGAGAAGTGCACTAACTGGTTCTGTGACAGAGTAACTGATGCATGGAACAGACTACCAAATTACATTAAAGTACTAGAGAATCATCAGATAACCTATGTAGAAGGTTCTATAGGAATGAGAAGTGCACTAACTGGTTCTGTGACAGAGTAACTGATGCATGGAACAGAATACCAAATTACATTAAAGTACTAGAGAATCATCAGACAACCTATGTAGAAGGTTCTATAGGAATGAGAAGTGCACTAACTGGTTCTGTGACAGAGTAACTGATGCATGGAACAGACACCAAATTACATTAAAGTACTAGAGAATCATCAGATAACCTATGTAGAAGGTTCTATAGGAATGAGAAGTGCACTAACTAGTTCTCTGACAGAGTAACTGATGCATGGAACAGACCCCAAATTACATTAAAGTACTAGAGAATCATCAGATAACATATGTAGAAGGTTCTATAGGAATGAGAAGTGCACTAACTGGTTCTATGACAGAGTAACTGATGCATGGAACAGACTACCAAATTACATTAAAGTACTAGAGAATCATCAGATAACCTATGTAGAAGATTCTATAGGAATGAGAAGTGCACTAACTGGTTCTGTGACAGAGTAACTGATGCATGGAACAGACCCCAAATTACATTAAAGTACTAGAGAATCATCAGATAACCTATGTAGAAGGTTCTATAGGAATGAGAAGTGCACTAACTGGTTCTATGACAGAGTAACTGATGCATGGAACAGACCCCAAATTACATTAAAGTACTAGAGAATCATCAGATAACCTGTGTAGAAGGTTCTATAGGAATGAGAAGTGCACTAACTGGTTCTGTGACAGAGTAACTGATGCATGGAACAGACTACCAAATTACATTAAAGTACTAGAGAATCATCAGACAACCTGTGTAGAAGGTTCTATAGGAATGAGAAGTGCACTAACTGGTTCTGTGACAGAGTAACTGATGCATGGAACAGACACCAAATTACATTAAAGTACTAGAGAATCATCAGACAACCTATGTAGAAGGTTCTATAGGAATGAGAAGTGCACTAACTGGTTCTGTGACAGAGTAACTGATGCATGGAACAGACACCAAATTACATTAAAGTACTAGAGAATCATCAGACAACTTATGTAGAAGGTTCTATAGGAATGAGAAGTGCACTAACTGGTTCTGTGACAGAGTAACTGATGCATGGAACAGACACCAAATTACATTAAAGTACTAGAGAATCATCAGATAACCTATGTAGAAGGTTCTATAGGAATGAGAAGTGCACTAACTGGTTCTGTGATAGAGTAACTGATGCATGGAACAGACACCAAATTACATTAAAGTACTAGAGAATCATCAGATAACCTGTGTAGAAGGTTCTATAGGAATGAGAAGTGCACTAACTGGTTCTGTGACAGAGTAACTGATGCATGGAACAGACACCAAATTACATTAAAGTACTAGAGAATCATCAGACAACCTGTGTAGAAGGTTCTATAGGAATGAGAAGTGCACTAACTGGTTCTGTGACAGAGTAACTGATGCATGGAACAGACACCAAATTACATTAAAGTACTAGAGAATCATCAGACAACCTATGTAGAAGGTTCTATAGGAATGAGAAGTGCACTAACTGGTTCTGTGATAGAGTAACTGATGCATGGAACAGACACCAAATTACATTAAAGTACTAGAGAATCATCAGACAACCTATGTAGAAGGTTCTATAGGAATGAGAAGTGCACTAACTGGTTCTGTGACAGAGTAACTGATGCATGGAACAGAATACCAAATTACATTAAAGTACTAGAGAATCATCAGATAACCTATGTAGAAGGTTCTATAGGAATGAGAAGTGCACTAACTGGTTCTGTGACAGAGTAACTGATGCATGGAACAGACTACCAAATTACATTAAAGTACTAGAGAATCATCAGACAACCTATGTAGAAGGTTCTATAGGAATGAGAAGTGCACTAACTGGTTCTGTGACAGAGTAACTGATGCATGGAACAGACTACCAAATTACATTAAAGTACTAGAGAATCATCAGACAACCTATGTAGAAGGTTCTATAGGAATGAGAAGTGCACTAACTGGTTCTGTGACAGAGTAACTGATGCATGGAACAGACACCAAATTACATTAAAGTACTAGAGAATCATCAGACAACCTATGTAGAAGGTTCTATAGGAATGAGAAGTGCACTAACTGGTTCTCTGACAGAGTAACTGATTCATGGAACAGACACCAAATTACATTAAAGTACTAGAGAATCATCAGACAACCTATGTAGAAGGTTCTATAGGAATGAGAAGTGCACTAACTGGTTCTGTGACAGAGTAACTGATGCATGGAACAGACACCAAATTACATTAAAGTACTAGAGAATCATCAGACAACCTATGTAGAAGGTTCTATAGGAATGAGAAGTGCACTAACTGGTTCTGTGACAGAGTAACTGATGCATGGAACAGACTACCAAATTACATTAAAGTACTAGAGAATCATCAGATAACCTGTGTAGAATGTTCTATAGGAATGAGAAGTGCACTAACTGGTTCTATGACAGAGTAACTGATGCATGGAACAGACACCAAATTACATTAAAGTACTAGAGAATCATCAGACAACCTATGTAGAAGGTTCTATAGGAATGAGAAGTGCACTAACTGGTTCACTGACAGAGTAACTGATGCATGGAACAGACTACCAAATTACATTAAAGTACTAGAGAATCATCAGACAACCTGTGTAGAAGGTTCTATAGGAATGAGAAGTGCACTAACTGGTTCTGTGACAGAGTAACTGATGCATGGAACAGACACCAAATTACATTAAAGTACTAGAGAATCATCAGACAACCTATGTAGAAGGTTCTATAGGAATGAGAAGTGCACTAACTGGTTCTGTGACAGAGTAACTGATGCATGGAACAGACACCAAATTACATTAAAGTACTAGAGAATCATCAGACAACCTATGTAGAAGGTTCTATAGGAATGAGAAGTGCACTAACTGGTTCTGTGACAGAGTAACTGATGCATGGAACAGACACCAAATTACATTAAAGTACTAGAGAATCATCAGATAACCTGTGTAGAAGGTTCTATAGGAATGAGAAGTGCACTAACTGGTTCTATGACAGAGTAACTGATGCATGGAACAGACACCAAATTACATTAAAGTACTAGAGAATCATCAGACAACCTATGTAGAAGGTTCTATAGGAATGAGAAGTGCACTAACTGGTTCTCTGACAGAGTAACTGATGCATGGAACAGACACCAAATTACATTAAAGTACTAGAGAATCATCAGACAACCTGTGTAGAAGGTTCTATAGGAATGAAAAGTGCACTAACTGGTTCTCTGACAGAGTAACTGATTCATGGAACAGACACCAAATTACATTGAAGTACTAGAGAATCATCAGACAACCTATGTAGAAGGTTCTATAGGAATGAGAAGTGCACTAACTGGTTCTGTGACAGAGTAACTGATGCATGGAACAGACACCAAATTACATTAAAGTACTAGAGAATCATCAGACAACCTATGTAGAAGGTTCTATAGGAATGAGAAGTGCACTAACTGGTTCTGTGACAGAGTAACTGATGCATGGAACAGACTACCAAATTACATTAAAGTACTAGAGAATCATCAGATAACCTGTGTAGAATGTTCTATAGGAATGAGAAGTGCACTAACTGGTTCTATGACAGAGTAACTGATGCATGGAACAGACACCAAATTACATTAAAGTACTAGAGAATCATCAGACAACCTATGTAGAAGGTTCTATAGGAATGAGAAGTGCACTAACTGGTTCACTGACAGAGTAACTGATGCATGGAACAGACTACCAAATTACATTAAAGTACTAGAGAATCATCAGACAACCTGTGTAGAAGGTTCTATAGGAATGAGAAGTGCACTAACTGGTTCTGTGACAGAGTAACTGATGCATGGAACAGACACCAAATTACATTAAAGTACTAGAGAATCATCAGACAACCTATGTAGAAGGTTCTATAGGAATGAGAAGTGCACTAACTGGTTCTGTGACAGAGTAACTGATGCATGGAACAGACACCAAATTACATTAAAGTACTAGAGAATCATCAGACAACCTATGTAGAAGGTTCTATAGGAATGAGAAGTGCACTAACTGGTTCTGTGACAGAGTAACTGATGCATGGAACAGACACCAAATTACATTAAAGTACTAGAGAATCATCAGATAACCTGTGTAGAAGGTTCTATAGGAATGAGAAGTGCACTAACTGGTTCTATGACAGAGTAACTGATGCATGGAACAGACACCAAATTACATTAAAGTACTAGAGAATCATCAGACAACCTATGTAGAAGGTTCTATAGGAATGAGAAGTGCACTAACTGGTTCTCTGACAGAGTAACTGATGCATGGAACAGACACCAAATTACATTAAAGTACTAGAGAATCATCAGACAACCTATGTAGAAGGTTCTATAGGAATGAGAAGTGCATTAACTGGTTCTATGACAGAGTAACTGATGCATGGAACAGACTACCAAATTACATTAAAGTACTAGAGAATCATCAGACAACCTGTGTAGAAGGTTCTATAAGAATGAAAAGTGCACTAACTGGTTCTCTGACAGAGTAACTGATGCATGGAACAGACACCAAATTACATTAAAGTACTAGAGAATCATCAGACAACCTATGTAGAAGGTTCTATAGGAATGAGAAGTGCACTAACTGGTTCTGTGACAGAGTAACTGATGCATGGAACAGACACCAAATTACATTAAAGTACTAGAGAATCATCAGACAACCTATGTAGAAGGTTCTATAGGAATGAGAAGTGCACTAACTGGTTCTGTGACAGAGTAACTGATGCATGGAACAGACACCAAATTACATTAACGTACTAGAGAATCATCAGATAACCTATGTAGAAGGTTCTATAGGAATGAGAAGTGCACTAACTAGTTCTGTGACAGAGTAACTGATGCATGGAACAGACACCAAATTACATTAAAGTACTAGAGAATCATCAGACAACCTATGTAGAAGGTTCTATAGGAATGAGAAGTGCACTAACTGGTTCTGTGACAGAGTAACTGATGCATGGAACAGACTACCAAATTACATTAAAGTACTAGAGAATCATCAGATAACCTATGTAGAAGGTTTTATAGGAATGAGAAGTGCACTAACAGGTTCTGTGACAGAGTAACTGATGCATGGGACAGACACCAAATTACATTAAAGTACTAGAGAATCATCAGACAACCTATGTAGAAGGTTCTATAGGAATGAGAAGTGCACTAACTGGTTCTGTGACAGAGTAACTGATGCATGGAACAGACACCAAATTACATTAAAGTACTAGAGAATCATCAGACAACCTATGTAGAAGGTTCTATAGGAATGAGAAGTGCACTAACTGGTTCTCTGACAGAGTAGCTGATGCATGGAACAGACTACCAAATTACATTAAAGTACTAGAGAATCATCAGATAACCCATGTAGAAGGTTCTATAGGAATGAGAAGTGCACTAACTGGTTCTGTGACAGAGTAACTGATGCATGGAACAGAATACCAAATTACATTAAAGTACTAGAGAATCATCAGATAACCTGTGTAGAAGGTTCTATAGGAATGAGAACTGCACTAACTGGTTCTGTGACAGAGTAACTGATGCATGGAACAGACACCAAATTACATTAAAGTACTAGAGAATCATCAGATAACCTATGTAGAAGGTTCTATATGAATGAGAAGTGCACTAACTGGTTCTCTGACAGAGTAACTGATGCATGGAACAGACACCAAATTACATTAAAGTACTAGAGAATCATCAGATAACCTATGTAGAAGGTTCTATAGGAATGAGAAGTGCACTAACTGGTTCTGTGACAGAGTAACTGATGCATGGAACAGACTACTAAATTACATTAAAGTACTAGAGAATCATCAGATAACCTGTGTAGAAGGTTCTATAGGAATGAGAACTGCACTAACTGGTTCTGTGACAGAGTAACTGATGCATGGAACAGACACCAAATTACATTAAAGTACTAGAGAATCATCAGATAACCTATGTAGAAGGTTCTATATGAATGAGAAGTGCACTAACTGGTTCTGTGACAGAGTAACTGATTCATGGAACAGCCACCAAATTACATTAAAGTACTAGAGAATCATCAGATAACCTATGTATAAGGTTCTATAGGAATGAGAAGTGTACTAGTTGGTTCTTTGAGAGAGCAGCTGATGCATGGAACAGATTACCAAATTACATTAAAGCAAGCACTAGTTTAGATATTTTTAAGAACACCAAAAAAAAAACAACAAAGGAGGATAAATACTGTTCAAAATACCACAAATATGGAAAAAGCTTTGCCACAAGGACCATTAAACTTTTTCAGTTTTATTCTGGTACTGCGGCCTTTCGCCTTCTACAAATAAATTGCACATGTAGATGTTAGTGCATTATATACTATCATCAAAGTGAAGTGTTTGGATGCAATGGGTAAGATCACGAGGAAAGGTCCTTGAACGTCCTATTTGTTGTCCATTTTGGAATTTTGCCTCACCCATAATTATTTTGGATGGAATAAAAAGTTATTTTTTACAAAAGAGGGGAACAGCAACAAAGGGGTTCCTTATGCCCCAACTTATGCCATCATATATATATAGGTGAATTTGAGAGGCAATTTGTGTATTTAACCACTTTTTTTAAGAACCATGTGGTTTGTTTTAAAAGTTTTATTGATTTATTTAATTTTTGTTTGTAGGAGAGCACAGGGAAGAATTTCTAAAATCTGTAAGGCAACAAAATGACAATCCACATAGTTTGAAATTCACATCAATTGAATTCTAATAGTATATCATTTTTGGATGTAGTGTTTTATATTGATGATGACAACAGTGTTCAGTATAGGCCCTATAGGAAGCCTACATCTGTTAATAATTTTTTTTTCATGCAGAAAGTATGCACCCTCCCCTTTTGATTAAATCACTTCCTTATGGGGAATTTAGGAGGATTTATTGTAACGCTTTGGAGATAAGCTTAAGGGGAAACATACCTGAGGGAGGTTCATGATAGGATGGTAACTCATGGCTATTCAAGATCAATATTATGGGAAGCTAAGAACAACGTGTTACAACAAAATAAGGGATGTGGAAAATTCTGGAGGTGGAATAGTATTAAGATAAAGAACAAGGAAACTTCAGATGAAAATAAAGAGAAAATATTTTTGTCACAAAGTTTTCCCCCTTTTCTGTTAATTTGGAGTAGATAGTAAGGTAATTGTAAGGAGGATGAGTGTGAGGGCAGCACCAAGGATCAAATGGTGGAAATTGAAAAAGGGTAATTGTGAGGTGATGTTCAGGGAAGAGTTAAGACAGGCACTGGGTGGCAGTGAAGAGTTACTGAATAGCTGGGTAACTACAGCAGAGCTAGTAAGAGAGATGGCTAGAAAGGTGTTTGGTGTGGCATCTGGAAAGAGGAAGGAGGACAAGGAGACCTGGTGGTGGAATGAAGAAGTACAGGAGAGTATACAGAGAAAGAGGTTGGCGAAGAAGTGGGATTGTCAGAGAGATGAAGAAAGTAGACAAGAGTATAAGGAGATGAGGTGCATGGCAAAGAGAGAGGTGGCGAAGGCTAAGGATAAGGCGTATGAAGAGTTGTATAAAAGTTTGGACATTAAGGAGGGAGAAAAGGACCTGTACCGATTAGCTAGACAGAGAGACCGAACTAGTAAAGATGTGCAGCAGGTAAGGGTGATGAAGGATAATGAGGGAAACGTACTCACAAGTGAGGAGAGTGTGTTGAGCAGATGGAAAAAGTACTTTGAGGGGTTGATGAATGAAAAGAATGAGAGGGAGAGAAGGTTGGATAATGTGCAGATAGTGAATCATGAAGTGCACTGGCTTAATGGCTAAGGTGCTTGCCATACAAACACAAGGTGCAGGGTTTGAGTCTCACAAGGGATAATTGGCCTGGCTTAAAATGGCTCATAAGGGCAGTTAGCTTAGTACTAAACTATGAACTATGAACTATTAGTAAGGAGGAAGTAAGGATAGCTATGAAGAGGATGAAGAACGGAAAGGCTGTTGGTCCAGATGACATACCTGTGGAAGCATGGAGGTCTTTAGGTGAAATGGCAGTGGAGTTTTTAACTAGATTGTTTAATGAAATCTTGGAAAGTGAGAGGATGCCTGAGGAATGGAGAAAAAGTGTTTTGGTACCGATTTTTAAGAATAAGGGTGATGTGCAGAGCTGTAGTAACTACAGAGGGATTAAACTGATCAGTCACAACAGGAAGTTATGGGAAAGAGTAGTGGAAGCTAGGTTAAGAAGGGAGGTGATGATTAGTGATCAGCAGTATGGTTTAATGCCAGGAAAGAGCACTACACATGCGATGTTTGCACTGAGAGTGTTGATGGAGAAGTACAGAGAAGGTCAGAAGGATTTGCATTGTGTCCTTGTGGATTTAGAGAAAGCATATGACAGGGTGCCTAGAGAGGAGCTGTGGTATTGTATGAGGAAGTCAGGAGTGTCAGAGAAGTATGTAAGAGTGGTGCAGGATATGTACTAGGGTAGTGTGACAGCGGTGAGGTCTGCAGAGGGAGTGATGGATGCGTTTAAGGTGGAGGTGGGATTACATCAAGGATTAGCTCTGAGCCCTTTCTTATTTGCAATGGTGATGGACAGGTTGACAGATGAGATCAGACAGGAGTCCTTGTGGACTATGATGTTTGCAGATGACATTGTGATCTGTAGTGAGAGTAGGGTAAAGGTGGAGAAGACCCTGGAGAGGTGGAGATATGCTCTAGAGAGAAGAAGAATGAAGGTCAGCAGGACTAAGACAGAATATATGTGTCTGAATGAGAGGGAGGATAGAGGAATGGTGAGGATGCAGGGAGTAGAGGTGGTGAAGGTGGATGAGTTTAAGTACTTGGCATCAATAGTTCAGAGTAATGGTGAGTGTGGAAGAGGTGAAGAAGAGAGTACAGGCAGGGTGGAGTGGGTTGAGAAGAGTGTCAGGAATGTTTTGTGACAGACGAGTACCAGTAAGAGTGAAAGGGAAGATCTACAAGAGGGTAGTGGGACCAGCTATGTTATACGGGTTGGAGACAGTGGCATTGACAAAAGGCAGGAGTCAGAGCTTGACGTGGCAGAGTTGAAGATGTTAAGATTTGCACTGGGTGTGACGAGGGTGGACAGGATTAGGAATAAGTATATTAGAGGGTCAGCTCAGGTTGGAAGGTTTGGAGACAAAGCCAGAGAGGCAATATTAAATTGGTTTGGACATGTGCTGAGGAGGGATGCAGAGTATATTGGGAAAAAGATGCTAAGGATGAAGATGCCAGGTAACAGGAAAAGAGGGAGGCCTAAGATAAGGTTTATGGATGTAGTGAGAGAGGACATGCAGGTGGTTGGTGTGACAGAGCAAGATGCAAGATGCAGAGGACAGGAAGTAATGAAACTGATCTGCTGTGGCGACCCCTAACGGGAACAGCCGAAAGAAGAAGAAGAAGTAAGGTAATTGTGGCACGTAGTGTGTTATGACACCATAGTGGGACAACTCTATCCCAAACACATGACCTTTTCATATGGAAGATACAGTAATTTAAAAGAATTATTAAATAGGGATGGGGTGATTGCAGATAGAGGGGATAAAGTGGGAGCATGTGTGCATCTGGAAATTGTATAGTATGCAGTAGAATTCGGAATATGACAGATAAGAATTTAATGGAAGGAGATATATGGTTATGATGACATTTAATTGTAATTCTCACTGGGGAGTTTACATAATTGGATGTGAATGTCCATATAACAATTAGTATATTGGACAAACTAAGAGAAAAGGTAAGATTAGAATTATGGAACATTTGGGGGACATCAGGAGAGGAAATGTAAACATTCCTGTGGCAAGTCATTTTTCAACTGCACATGGAGGGTTGGAAGATAGCTTAATGTTTAGTGTTTTAGCCCGACCATATTTAATTAGAAATGGAAGCTTTAAGGATAAGTTGAAAAAAACTGGAATGTAGCATGATTTTAAAGTATAGAACATTGTACCCTAAGGGGATGAATTTGGATGCAAATTTGACCTTGTAAATATCCATATATAGATATTTAAGTATTTGTGTATTATATTTATGTTTGAAAATAGAAAAACGTATTTATAGTGTATTACTTGTTTTTTGTATAAAATAAAATATGTTTTTAAGATAATTAGTTAATTGCTTTTGGTAGTTAGGGTAATTTAATTATTTAATTGTTTCATTAGATTACTGGATATATAAATTTGACCGTTTTATTTATGTGCAATTTATTCCTAGAAGGTGAAAGGCCGAGGTACCAGCATAAAATTGAAAAAGCTGATTGGTCTTTGTGGCAAAGCTTTTTCATTTTTTTGTGGTGTTTTGAACAATATTTTTAAGAACAGCCTGGACACTTACTATGGGAACAAGTGTTTTGGTATATTGGCAAGCTAGAAGGGCATTAATGCCCATGCTTGAAATATTTGTATGTATGTGGCTGAAAAAGGGACCTTACAGTCTAGTCTGTTTCATCATCATCATCTTCATCATCATCATTATCGACATCATCAACCCCCTTTTCCCATTTTCTACATGGGGTCTGAGTGTTATGCTAACTCTCTCGATTCAGTGATTATTTCTTAATAAAAATACGTAAGTATGGAGTGTTGAGGGCATATATGTATGATAGGGTGAGGAGGGTATAGTTGTGGTCTAATGAGAAAGGTATAGTTTGGGGTCTTTAAAGACACTTCTGACAGAAGCTGCCATGAGGGTCTATTTACAGGTTGGTAAGCAGGGCGTATGTAGATGCTAGAGGAATGAATATAGCTATAAGATGGTGGGGAGTGTGTGTGTGTGTGTGTGTGTGTGTGTGTGTGTGTATGTGTGTATATATATATATATAT